>NW_006204627.1:1699406-1699722 GCF_000334495.1 Tupaia belangeri chinensis | reverse complement strand
TAGGGTGGAGGGGGAACAGGGGAAGAGGAGATGCAGGGGAGGAGGGGGAGCAAGGGAGGAGGGGAGCTAGGATGGAGGGGGAGCAAAGGAGGAGGGGGAGTAAGGAAGGAGGGGATGCAGGGGAGGAGGGGGAACAAGGGAGGAGGGGAGATAGAGTGGAGGGGGAGCAAAGGAGGAGGGGGAGTGAGGGAGGAGCCGGAGTGACAGGGTGGGGAGCAAGGTGGGCAGGGAGAACATGAGAGGTACTGGGAGCTCTGTGCACACAGCGGTGATGAGAAGATGGAGCAGAGAGACTTGGCGGGGTGGAGTGATGCAG
>NW_006204627.1:1680806-1699373 GCF_000334495.1 Tupaia belangeri chinensis | reverse complement strand
AGGAATGCCAGCAGCCCCTGAGAGCTGGGAGAGACCGGAAACAGCTTTCTCCCAGAGTGTCCCCCCCCACCACCGGGGTTGGGGGGAGGCCCTGCCAACCCTTCATTTCAATGTATTAACATTGATTTCCAACTTCTGGACTCCAAAACCATGAAAAACACATTTTGTTTTGTTTGAAGACACTGAGTTAGTGACTTATTTGTTACATAGTCACAAACACACAGACCTTCCTGTGCTTCTGGTGGAGTCTCCTCTGCAAGCCAGGCAAGCGGGAGACTCCAGAGGAACAGTGTGGTGAGACCAGGCAAGGATGAGGATGAGGCCCGCAGGGATCAGTCCTGGAGCAGGAGGGCTGCTGGTGGGGACTAGGCTTAGACTTAGAAGCACAAGGTGGTCTAGTCTGGACGGTGGATTCACAGACACCGTGTGGATATGTTCATACCCTGACTTGACTTCTAGCCTGTTATTTGATTTGGGGCATGCATGTTACTTAAACTTTTTGTTTCCTTTTCTGTGAAGCAAGGAAAATAATAATACTTAGTCAGCTCTTGGAAGAATTTATAGGATGAAGCAAATTAAAAATAGTGAACAGGGTTCTAGCACATTGCATGTGAAATAGAGGATAGCTACCCAAAAAGAAGAGGTGTGGCGATTCAAGAATGGTTCTTACAATCCTAGCTTTCAGGGAGACAACTCCCTGTGATGTGAGTGCTAAACTGCCCCTCAGTTCACCAGCTCACTGAGGTGGCAGTCAGGGCCAGGACGCTGTCTGTGCGTGTCACATTTGGTGATCCGGTCATAGGGGTGGTACTGGCTTGGGGGAGGAAGGTGGGGAGAACCAAGTAGACTCTAGGCAGGTCTAGAGGGTCCCAGGGGACTAAACAGCTACGCTGGCTACCTAATTTGAGGGGATCAGTGAAAAATGAAAATGCAGAGTTCTATGTCCAAAAATTAAGAATTTTAAGGTGGCAATGGCAGAACATGAAAACAGGAACAGAAGTTTTGAGCAAGAAATTGTAGGTTGAGGAAATCAGACTTCCCAGATTTGGGACAGTACTAGAAACGAAGCTACACACATTACAAGTCATTTTCCTTCGTTGTTGTTCATTCCTTTTCCCTCTGATTTGGAAAGAATGAGAAGTAATACTAACACATTCATGTCAGGTCCTATTATCAGTGACTGCACTACATATTAGCTCATTAAACAACATATAAAATCATTTATTATTATTTTCATGCATTATCTTGCAGACAACTTCTGTTGTTTCTATAGTAAATAGTGCTATGAGGAGGTCCTTAAAAAGTTCACGGAAAACATGAAAACTATGCATGGATTTAAGCATGTTTTTGTACAAAAATAAGCCCATACTTTAATTCATTTGTCCACTAACTTGTTGAAGAAACCTCGTATTATATATGCTGTCGATATGGAAACCGAAATTGAGGGCTTCAAAAGCTGCCCATCTCATTCCAAAGCTCCAAGCTCACCAGTCGTTTGTTTTATTGGGTCATTGGGAAAGTCATGGCATAGTTTTGCATAGAAAATACATCACGGCTTTTTCGACAACCCAAAAGTTGTGTAGAGAGAGTAGGATGGCTTAAGTGTTGGCTGCCACTAGAGGATGTGCAACATGCTTTCATGCCTCAGTCCTCACAGCCACCCTGTGAAGTGTTGCTGGGATTCAATGTACAGAAGAAGCAGAAGCCTGAGTATGTTCAGTACCTGTTCAGTTGCAGGCAGTAAGTGGGCAATGTCAAGGTCAGGTACCCTGCGAGCACACCATGGCATCTCTTCTCCATGGGAGGGACAATGGAATGAAGGGCATATGAGGATGTAGCAGCCAGATCCATGTCTGAAGGGTCCATGTGCTGGCTCCAGAGAAGGGAGAAGTCCAGGGAGAGAGCTGGGAGCACTAGGCAGCCTAAGGAAAGGCTTTTCCAACAGTTGACTGGACTTCTGCAATTGGAGGGAGGCAGAAGTTAACTCTGTATGGACCTGCCCTTTCCCCTGGTTAGATGGGTAACAGAGCTCAAGGGCTAAGGGGAGGGCCAGACTTCTAGGTTAGAATCCCAACTCCACCTCTCACTGGCAAGTTTTCCTCAGTTTCATCAAATGGAATTATTGGGTTGTCAGAAAAGTCCATGATGTATTTTTGCATAGAAAAACAGGAAAAAAAAAATGTCATGACTTTTCCGACGACCCAACAATAGTGGTGCCTTCCTAAGCGGTGTGTTATGAGGATTAAGAAGTTAATCCAGGTATGGCTCTGAGAAGAATGCCTGGCTCAGAAATAGCATTTAATAAATGTTGCTACTATTGATAGGCATTATCTCTCTGCAAAGAGCCTCACCTCTGGTGTCAGCCAGGACCAGCATGGGTCCCCCTGAGCTGAGAGGCTGGGCTTTGTTGTCTGAGTGACTGCCAGCCTCCACTGTCCTGGCCTACCCAGCATCTGACCCTCCATCCTCGTCCTCACCTCAGTCCCACTAACATTTCAGAAAGCAGCTCTTTGCGGAAAACCTTTTCCATCCCACGTGGAGCATTTATAACCTTCAAAGAAAATGATGCTGATCTTCTCTCCAAGCATGATGGAATACAAACAGGCCCCACTGCAGTCAGGTCTGGGTTCTGGCCCCAGCTTTGCTATTAGTTAGATATACGATTTTAGAATACAGTCAACACTTCCCGGGTCACAGTTTTCCCACTAAAGAATGAAAGAACTGGACTGACCTTAATTTTTAAGAAAGACAAGAAAAGAAGAGTGTCTGAGCCCCCATTCTAGGCCAGGCACCACGGATGTGAAAACAAAGATACCAGGGCCTCTCCGCTCAAGTAGGTCCACTCCAGGCCAGAGGAAACCATGGTGAAGGAAGCTTCATCTACTAGTCATGCTTGGCTCTACCATTCTAGAATTATCCCTGCCTCCACCCTTGACTTCTGCCAACACTATGGAGCTGAACAGTAGCCAAAGCTGTCTGTCGCTAATTCTTGCTCTTTCACTGGTCAGATAATAGTCCACATTCAAAACCACGTGCCCTGGAAAAGGTCCTCTTGCTCGTCAAAGTCCAGTTTTATGGAAATGACTTCCAAAGCTCAGAATCCGTGATAGTAACTGTGACCCTGAGCTTTTTGGAGTTGGTAAAGACAGAGACATTCTGAGGTCACTCCTGATATCCTCCCAGCTCACCCGTACTCTTTTCCAGGAGGCCTCTGGCTGATATTTCACATCAGCAGGCCTGGAGGCTTATGTCTCCGTAATTCAACAACGGTAGCAGCTGGTTCTTTTCCCTTAAGATTTAATACTTGTCATTTATCTGTGTCAAAACTGCAAAGGAGCAAGTTTCCAAAGGCAGATTTATTATGTGGGCTGAGTGTCTCAGGTGCAGCAGTGCACATAGATGGGCTGAATTCCATATTTTCCCCAGGCTTTGTGCTATAAAAATAGCCACTTTTACTTTACATTCAGACAAGTAAGAAATACACAGTCTTGAGCTGTGAGTCACCATGGGGCACTCACGGAAAGTCACGTTACTGTGAGACCGGGTTCCAGCTATTGGCTTCAGGGTCAGTTGCCAGGCTTGCACAAGTGTTGGCTTAGCAAGTTGAAACCGGGACTGGAAACATCATCTGGGAGGCTCAGGACACAGTGCAAATGGGGGAGAGGGGCTCAAGGTTAAAAAGCCGTGCTGTGATAAAGCTTTCTCCTTTCTTCCGTGGTTTCTCGCTTGACTTGTAGTGTTTTTCATTTGTCATTTCGTGTCGTTCTAAGAAAAAGTCAAGTTTTAAATATGAGCATGGGTAAATTCACCATTGTATCAACAATGCAAATATGGATGCAAATATAAGAGCATTTACCTCATATGTATAATTGTCAAAATGATAAAATTCTTATTTTTCAGCTCACTGGCAAGAACAAACCCAAGCCAGGCTCAGGAACGGGAGAAATCAAGCCAGGTGCCTCTCCTTCTCACCTGCTCACCACCTCAACTTGTGGCCTATGGGTTCCCTTGCAGACTTTTAAATGCCTGTGCTGGAATGGGCTTGGTACCTAGATTGGGGTTAGGTAGCTTGAGTCCCTTAGAAACATGGCCTTCGGCTGGCTGCCCACCAGGGACATGCTCATGTTGCCACCTTTAGTCACTGTGGGGTGGGTGCTGAACCCCAACTTTCCCAGTGTCAATCTGGGGCAGACAGAGCCTAGGCCATGAGTCTCAGTGAGTACCTTATTTGGAAAAAAAAAAAAAAAAAGGCTTTTGTGGACTTGGTTAGGTTAAAGATCTGATTGAGAGAGAACCCCAGATTACCTTGGTGGTCCCTAAATGACATCACAGTGCCCTTATAAAAGGCAGACAGAAGCTGGTTACACACAGACAGAGGACAATGTTACGTGAAGGTAGAGGTAGTGCCTGACGTGGTGAAACTACACGGAATGTTGAACCCACCAGAGACTGGCAAAAGCAGAGGACAGATTCCCTCCAGAACCCTTGGGAGGAACATGAGCCTGCTGACTCCTTGATGTTAGGTGGCAGAATTGATTTTGGGCTTCTGATCTCCAGACCTATGTGGGCATAAATGCCTGTTGTTTTAAGCCACTAAATTTGTGGTAATTTATTTCAGATTGTCTACAAAATTACTACACAATTATTAGAATTAATAAGTATAATTAGCAAAGTTGCTGGATACAAGGATAATACACAAAAATCCACTGTATTCTATCGTAAAAATTTAAGAAAAATATCCCACGTATAGTAACATCAATAAACATAGAATTTCTAAGATTAGATCTAATGAAAGATATGAAACTCCAAACTATTGCTGAGAGAAACTAAAGAAGAACTAAAGGAATAAATATGTTCATGGACTGGAAACTCGACATTACAAGATCTCTCAAAATTAATCTGTAGCATCTTCATAATCCCAATAAAATCCTGACAATATTGCTTTTTACAAAAATTGATAAACTGATTCCAAAATGCATGCAGAAATGCCAAGGACCAAGTATTGCCTAGGCAATCTTGAAAAAGAAGAAGAATATCAGATAATACACATTACTGAATAACAAGACCTATTATATACATTTATAGTAATTTACACAGTATGGAATTGTCATAAGGATAGGAAAACTTACCAATTGTACAAAATAAAGTCCGGAAATAAACTCATGTATATAATTACCCAATTCAGGCAGTGTATTTGTTAGTAATGTTGCTTCAACTACATATAGAAAATGTGGCATCTTTACTTCAACTATTTCACATCAAACACAAAATCATATGCAGATGAATAGCAGCTCCGTAGATTAAACAGTAACATTTTATGTGTAGAAGAACACATAGGAAAACATCTTTATGATCCTTGGGTAGGCAAAGACTTATTTAAAAGGACTCAAGAATTACTGATTCCTCCAAAATGTATTGATGAATAATACTTATGAATTTTTATTTTTCAAAAGATACCATTAAAAGGGTAAAATGTAATGCAAAGAATGAGAAAAGACATTTTAAGTGTGTGTATCTAACAAAGAACTTGTACACAGAATATATAAAGAACTTTTACAATCCAATAGAAAACACCTGAAAGGTTTGAGTAGACACTGTACAAAGAGAGCGTCCAGATAAAAATAAATAAGCAAATAAGTAAATCTATCTATATGAAAAGATAATCAGTTTTGTTAATCACAAGAAAATGTAAATCAAAGCTACAATGTAACACTATCCCCCCACCAGAATAGCTGAAAAGGAAAAAGAGAGTTCCAAAGCAAGGCTGGTGAGAAGGAGGAGCAAAAGTGAGCCCTCCCACACTGCTGGTGGAAGTGTAAATTGTTAGTTATTTTCGTAAACCATTAGTGTCTAATAAAGCTGAACACTGTACATACTTTATTACCTACTTGTTTTGCTTCTAGTTACATACACAATAGAATTGCATTCACATAATCACCAAACAATATGTACTAGAATAGTCATAGCAGAGCTATTTGTAATAGCTTTAAAAAGGGGCGGGGGGGGGAGAGATATTATCCAAATGTCTGAAAACAGTTGGCTGAATACATACTTTTTGGCATATTCACATGCTATACAGAAATGAAAATAAATGGTCTTTATTCATGCAATGGTATTAGTGAAGCTCAGAAAACATAACTGAGTGAATAAAACCAGGCCCTAAAGAGTACCTATTATTCTGGGACCAGCAGATGGCATAATGATTACGTTGCTGGACTCCCACATAGCAAACCGTGGTTTGAGTCCTGGACCTAGCAGCTTCAAACTCACATTGGGTGTTTGTGAGTGTGTGCCCAAAATCCCGAGAGGAGAATGAAGGAGAAGGGATTGTGGCATGGCCATTCCCCCTGGAGGGGGTGATTTCTTATTTTCTGTCTTTCTGTCTCTCCAGTGAGTGCAGTAAAAAAATATCTCGTAAGGTAAGAAGAATACCTACTATTCCATTCATACAGAGTACAGAAACAGAGAACATGAATCTATATGTTAGATGTTAAGACAATGGTCACCCTCGGATAGGCATAGTAACTGGAAGGACCACCAAGAGGGTCCTTGGAGTGCTGGTCATGTTCTGTTTCTTGCTCTGTTCTGTTTCAGTGCTGCTTCCATTTGTGTATTTAGTTTGTCAATATTCATCGATCTCAACATTTATACTATGTGCATTAGAAAAGTATAATATAATATTAAAAAGTTTTTATTAAACTTTTTTTAATAAAAACTTTTTTTTAATTGAAACTCTGTGTAGTGTTATGATGAAGATTAAGGAACTAAAGTCCTAGCATAGGCCCGGCACACAGTAAATATTCAAACAGCGAGTGCTGCTTTTATTATTTCTATGTAACATGAATGGTTTCCTGACGATTATCTGCATCTAATACTACCGGCTTCCTTGTAAGTGGCTTGATTATGGTCTGACAAATGAGGCCCTGTCCAATCCTGACTCTGCTGTAGTGACTTTGACATTTGTCAGAATTTGTGCAGCAACATTGAGCATCATCAGATTTATGAGGTGAGCTCCGAGGAACAGTAATATCTGTTAACATGGAATCACTGCTCTGTACTTTCAACATTTTTTTCTAAAGCAGCTTTGTCAAGTGAAGCCAAGGGCCACGAAAGGGCCAAGACTAAAGTTTTCCAGAATGATCTCTGACATGGATTTCACACACAGGTGTGTTATCTAGGTAAGACACAGAAGTGACTTGAGGTGGAACTTTTGCAAGGAGCAGTGAGTTTGAGAAATATTAGAGAGGCTGGAATGGCCATTGCAACCTGTTCCCTCAGCACGAACTGGTCCCATTTGTACTCTGAGTGGTTTCTTACTCTCTCCCTAGTGTTATAATGATCCTATGCCCAAGTTCTTCAATAGGAGAATTCGGATTTTTGGATTCTTTTATCTGAGCATCCCAAACCATTTGTTTGTCTATACTCCTTATTCCAGAAATCCTTAGAGTGGCTTACCCAAATGCTGCTGTTGGAGCCATCTTAAGAAGTATCTGCTAGCCGCTGGCCTCGTTCCTCTAAGAATGGTCTCTACCTTGCAGTGCTGAGCTTGGAAGCCTTGTTTACTCTTTATTTTCTCTCCCCCATGGCCCTAAAGGAATGGACCTGGTGAAGGTGACCAATCTAGGTTGAGCTATTGTAATCTTTCTCCTGAGAATTTGAAATTACAGGTTGACTATCTCTTACCCAAAATGCTTGGAATAAGAAGTGTTTTGGGTCTCAGATATTTTTGGATTTTAGATATTTGCATATATATAATGAGATATCTTGGGGATGGGATCCCAGTTTAAAGTAAAATTCACTGATGTTTTACACACACCTTGGACCCATAACCTGAAGGTAATTTTATACATAAATTCATTTTGTGTGGCAGTGTTTTGACTGAAGCCTACCACATGCGCCCAGGTATGAACTTTTCCATTTGGTGGTGTCATGTTGGTGCTCTGGAAATTTGGGGTACTGAAGCATTTCAGAGTACAGATTTTCAAGTGAGTGTCGCTCAAGCCATAGAACCTGGAGATAGCAGTCAGTTTCCACTGAGGGGCTGAATTGATACTGTGTCAATTTACACATTTTTGCAAAGAAAAAAAAGGTGGTCTACAGAAATTCCCAGAATAAAACAGACGCATGGAAAAAGGTAGAGGGCATTTAGGGAAGAAGGGGAGAGTGGCGGCAGTGAGGGTTTGTTTCTGGTATTTCTCTCAGCTCTTCTTGTCCCTCTTCTGGTCCAACCATACTTCCTCTGTGTATCCATGAGACAACCTGCAAAATTACTATGGCCTTTCCTATTCTTTTTATTTAAGCTCCCTCACATGGGTTGCCCACCAATTGTCTCCAACTAAAAATGAACACGTTCCAACAAAATAAAGTTATATTTTAAATGTGTCAGCAAATAGAAAATGATATCTGGTATCTGGAGGTAGAATAGCAATGAATGCCACAAGACCCTATGCGTTTGCGGCTTAGCAGAGAACGTATTTGACATTCAGTTTCCCAGCATCCATGCCAAGGAGGAGGACTCACCAGATCAGCAGTCCCCGATTGCACATTAGGGACACTGGGGAGCTTCTGAAAAACACTCCCAGGCCCTGGGCCCAGAGACAGTGATATCATTGGTTTAGGCTGGCACCTATATGTTGCAAAAGCTCATTAGTGATTCTGAAGTGCAGCTGGGTAGAAATCTACCTTGTTACCTTATTCATAATATATAGAAATAAAAATAGATGAATAAGGCACATGAAAACAATTCCCAAGAAAAGTACAGGAGTGGTGCCGAGACTGCAGAGAAATTCTTCGTGTGGGTCCTTATGGAGGGCATGTGTGATTCGATGAACAATGTCCTCAACAATATCCTCATAGTACATACTCAGTTGTCCCTGAGTGTGAACTGCTGGACAACCCCGAAGCACCAACCAGGAAAAAGCACTTCCACAACATAAGCCAAAGCATCTTTTTTACTTGGGTCCATCTTGGCATGATTTTGAGAGACTCTAGCACATGCTCTTACCCTTGGATTTCAGAAATTAAAATCAACTTTTCCTTCTGAGGAGGGAGCTCTATGGTTTTCATCTGATTGTCAGTGGTGGCTCTGAACCCCTAAAAGTCTCAGAACCAGTAGAGTAGAAAAACTGATGAGCTGACTCTTTCTGACAGTATTCCAATCATACCAGAGCCTTTTAATTGCTTGATCGGGCACCCAAGTAGATGGACACCTGGCAGGCAGTGCAGTTTGTTGAGCTGCTGTCTTGAGCCTGAGTAAATCTGCCTTCCTGGCCAGCTACTGGGGTTAGGATCAGTGTTCCCTTAGGAAAACTGAGGAGTTGGGCAAGGACAGAGGTGTGAACAGATGGCAGAAAGATAGGCCTAGGGAGTCCAGGGTGGGCCAAGAGCTTCCCTTGGAAGCATTTGGCTATACTCTAGTGCACAAAGGGTAATCGAGTCCCCAAAAGTTCTCCACTGAGGCATAAACAGAAGTCATTTTTTTCTTGGAAAACATTTAAAACAGGTGGACCAAAAACTCATCTTGTTCATAAAATATCTGAGTAAACATCCACGGAACACTTAACCTTGAGAAATATAGTTTCCTGGTGTTCTCTCTAAGCTAAATTGTTTGCAAAATATATGACTATGTGGCTGAATTAGTTAACTTGTTCTTTAGGGTTATCGACCATAAGTCAGTTTAATATTGGAGGGTGTCTGCCAAAAATGATGACTTTGTTTGTAGAAGTATTTGATCTGCAGTCCTTCTCTGCAACATTAATTATATAGCAGGTAAGTTCTCTATTAAGGTCAGCCGTAGTTCATGATACTACCTATGGTATCTGTGAATAAGTAAAGACCCCTCTTTCTCAAGGGGGTAATACCCTGATAGTCTAATTAAGAATATTAGCAAGGGACCAGCAGTTAGCATAATGGCTATGTCGCCAGACTAATATGTAGTCGACCGCAGTTCGAGTCCCGGACCCGGTGGCTTAAACTCACCCCGGTCACATGTGCATGCGTGCCCAAGATCCTGAGAGGAGAATGGAGGAGGAGGGATTGCGGCATGGCCATCCCCCCTGGGGGGGGTGATTTCCTGCTTTCTGTCTCTCTGTCTCTGTCTGTCTGGCGAGCGCACAAGCCCTATAGCAAACAACTCTCCAAAAAAAAAATAATAAATAAAAGAATAGTAGCAAGACTTTGAGGTGCTACTCAAAGTCTTGAGTAGGAAGGATAAAATAGGAAGGAAGGATAAAATAAATACCCACTTTATCTCTTTGGAAAAATGCCATCTTAGTTATCAGAAAAGTATTTTTATTTGGTAGGTCTTAGACCAGAATCAACAAATCTAACTGGCAGCCTGTTTTTGTATGACCTGGAAGTCTTTTTTTTTTTTTTTCCTAAGAGAGATTTTTGCTATAGGTCACATGTGTTCGTAGGAGAGACAGAAAGACAGAAAATGAGAAATCACCCTCCTGGGGGATGGCCATGATATAGTCCCCTTTTTTCCTCCCCTTCTCTCTCCTCCCTTCTTCTCTGGGGATTTTGGGCATGCACATGCGCCTGGCATCAGATCAGCAGTCCCCGATTGCACATTAGGGACACTGGGGAGCTTCTGAAAAACACTCCCAGGCCCTGGGCCCAGAGACAGTGATATCATTGGTTTAGGCTGGCACCTATATGTTGCAAAAGCTCATTAGTGATTCTGAAGTGCAGCTGGGTAGAAATCTACCTTGTTACCTTATTCATAATATATAGAAATAAAAATAGATGAATAAGGCACATGAAAACAATTCCCAAGAAAAGTACAGGAGTGGTGCCGAGACTGCAGAGAAATTCTTCGTGTGGGTCCTTATGGAGGGCATGTGTGATTCGATGAACAATGTCCTCAACAATATCCTCATAGTACATACTCAGTTGTCCCTGAGTGTGAACTGCTGGACAACCCCGAAGCACCAACCAGGAAAAAGCACTTCCACAACATAAGCCAAAGCATCTTTTTTACTTGGGTCCATCTTGGCATGATTTTGAGAGACTCTAGCACATGCTCTTACCCTTGGATTTCAGAAATTAAAATCAACTTTTCCTTCTGAGGAGGGAGCTCTATGGTTTTCATCTGATTGTCAGTGGTGGCTCTGAACCCCTAAAAGTCTCAGAACCAGTAGAGTAGAAAAACTGATGAGCTGACTCTTTCTGACAGTATTCCAATCATACCAGAGCCTTTTAATTGCTTGATCGGGCACCCAAGTAGATGGACACCTGGCAGGCAGTGCAGTTTGTTGAGCTGCTGTCTTGAGCCTGAGTAAATCTGCCTTCCTGGCCAGCTACTGGGGTTAGGATCAGTGTTCCCTTAGGAAAACTGAGGAGTTGGGCAAGGACAGAGGTGTGAACAGATGGCAGAAAGATAGGCCTAGGGAGTCCAGGGTGGGCCAAGAGCTTCCCTTGGAAGCATTTGGCTATACTCTAGTGCACAAAGGGTAATCGAGTCCCCAAAAGTTCTCCACTGAGGCATAAACAGAAGTCATTTTTTTCTTGGAAAACATTTAAAACAGGTGGACCAAAAACTCATCTTGTTCATAAAATATCTGAGTAAACATCAACGGAACACTTAACATTGAGACATATAGTTTACTAGTGTCCTCGTCTGCCAAAAATGATGACTTTGTTTGTAGAAGTATTTGATCTGCAGTCCTTCTCTGCAACATTAATTATATAGCAGGTAAGTTCTCTATTAAGGTCAGCCGTAGTTCATGATACTACCTATGGTATCTGTGAATAAGTAAAGACCCCTCTTTCTCAAGGGGGTAATACCCTGATAGTCTAATTAAGAATATTAGCAAGGGACCAGCAGTTAGCATAATGGCTATGTCGCCAGACTAATATGTAGTCGACCGCAGTTCGAGTCCCGGACCCGGTGGCTTAAACTCACCCCGGTCACATGTGCATGCGTGCCCAAGATCCTGAGAGGAGAATGGAGGAGGAGGGATTGCGGCATGGCCATCCCCCCTGGGGGGGGTGCTTTCCTGCTTTCTGTCTCTCTGTCTCTGTCTGTCTGGCGAGCGCACAAGCCCTATAGCCAACAACTCTCCAAAAAAAAAATAATAAATAAAAGAATAGTAGCAAGACTTTGAGGTGCTACTCAAAGTCTTGAGTAGGAAGGATAAAATAGGAAGGAAGGATAAAATAAATACCCACTTTATCTCTTTGGAAAAATGCCATCTTAGTTATCAGAAAAGTATTTTTATTTGGTAGGTCTTAGACCAGAATCAACAAATCTAACTGGCAGCCTGTTTTTGTATGACCTGGAAGTTAAGAATGTCTGACTTTTTTTTTTTTTTTCCTAAGAGAGATTTTTGCTATAGGTCACATGTGTTCGTAGGAGAGACAGAAAGACAGAAAATGAGAAATCACCCTCCTGGGGGATGGCCATGATATAGTCCCCTTTTTTCCTCCCCTTCTCTCTCCTCCCTTCTTCTCTGGGGATTTTGGGCATGCACATGCGCCTGGCATGAGTCTCAAGCCACTGGGTCCAGGACTCGAACTGTGGGAGTCCGGCTAACATAACCATTATGCCATCTGCTGGTCCCAGAATGTCTTACATTTTTAACTAGTTGGGAAAAGTCAAAAGAAGAGTAACATTTTGTGACATGTAAAAATGACATGAAACTCAAATTTCAGGGTCCATAAATAAAGCTTTACTAGAATACAACCACACTTACATGTTTATGTAATGTCTATGGCTGTTTTCCCACGTGATGGAAAATCGAGTAGTTGCAACACAGACTAGATGGGCTGTAAAGCCTAAAATATGTACTATCTGGCTCTTTACAGAAAAATCTTGCCAATCCCTGTTCTAGATAAACATTATACATGTTGAATCCATGTAATCTTTGTTTACGGATTGAAAGCCAGATAGGTGTTGAGCTTCATCAATAGTCATACATTGTCCTTTTCTTTTTTTTAATAATTATTTTATTTAACTTATTTATTCATTTATTTTATTTTAATTTGACCAGAGAGAGACAGAGTGAGAGTGAGAGAAAGAGAGAGAGGGAAAGTGAGAAAGCAAGCTGCCAGGTCCAAGACTCGAACTGTGGTCAGCCATGTGGGACTACAACACCCTTAACCACCATGCCACCTGCTGGCCCCTCATACATTATTCTTGACAGATTTCTCTCCAAGAGGGATAGAACAATAGTCAATAGTAGAACAAAGAGGACTAAAATATACCTGCTCCCAGTACAGAACTCTGGCCAGAGAAATTCAGAGTTCTCTTTTGATTAGAAAAGAAAAAGTTGACTGATATACATTTAGATGAAATATCCAAAATAATGAAGTATAAAGAAAATGGCCTTAAAAATGGGAAATACTGGTACCAACAGATGGCATAATCATTACGTTGCTGGACTCCAATGTAGTTGACCATGGTTCTAGTCTCAAATGTGGTGACTAAAAATTCATGCCAGGTACATGTGCATGTGTGTCCAAAACCCCAAGGAGAGAATGGAGAAGGGATTGTGGTATGACCATGCCCTGTGGGGGTGATTTCTTGCTTTCTGTCTCTGTGTATCTCTCTGTCTCTCCAGCAAGCACATGTGCCCTATAGCAAAAATCTTTAAAAAAATATAAAAAGAGGGAAATAGCATTTTTGAATAATTGAGTTACTTATTTTAACAAATATTTATTGATACATTACTATGTGCCTAAGAACTTCTTATCTGGGGTACTGTTTACAGACTCAAAGTACGACAGAACTGAGCCCATTCTTGAGGGTTCTGACACAAGAAATTTTGTTCAGGTGTTTTAGATAGCGTGAGAACTTTGTTTTAATCAACTGTATAATATGAGATAAATTATTAGGCCTCAGTGCGAAAGTGGCCCAAGATCTGCAAGGTGTGAATAGTTGCCCTTGCTTTGTAAAGCCATGAAAATCAAGCATTGATTTGGTGACTGTACCTCAGTCACCAAACGCAGACCTCCCGTAATTCTTTTCTTTTCTTTTTTTTTTTTGTTGGAGAGATTTTCACTATAGGGCGCGTGCGCTCGCCAGACAGACAGAGAGAGACATAGAGACAGAAAGCGAGAAATCACCCCCCAGGGGGGATGGTCACGCCGCAATCCCTTCTCCTCCATTCTCCTCTCGGGATCTTGGGCATGCACGGACACGCGCCCGGCGTGAGTTTTAAGCCACCGGGTCTGGGACACGAACCGTGGTCGACTACGTGGGAATCCAGCGACATAGCCATTACGCTAACTGCTGGTTCCCCCGTAATTATTTCCTAGCATCTTCTCCCATTGCTGGTTGTTCTGGCATGGACCAATTACATGGAAGCTTACAATAAGCCCAAGAGTCACCAGTGAGCTTTCTCTCTTCCTTGAGGGTACCATCTTTTTGTTTTGTTTTGTTTACTTTCTTATTTTTTTGGCATTTAATTGCTGTATATCTTTCCATTATACAAAATGACCTTCCCAGCATGAATATGCTGCATAATAAATAGTCCAGCCAAAGATATTACTGTACACATTCTCATCAACAGATAATTTTTCCTTTCCGTGTCTGTTCAGGGTTTTGCTTTATTCTTCCCCACTGATTCCTTTCCTCCCACTCCCTGTTGCTCTCCATGCTTTTATGCCTTCCGGTCTCTCCGTTTCTGCCACAGAGTACGAACTTTCGGCATATGCTAAGTGGGGACTTACCAGCAAGCCAGACGTCGAGGTTATTGTTTAACCACAGAACTGTCTATCCTAGGATACAGCCTGGGTGGATATGTATTTAAGTAATCAGCGTTTTGCTTGTAGGAAGTAAACGGGAAAACATCTCCCTTGAGGCAATTAAAGCAACACTGAATGGCCCCCTGCATAGTAACAGTGCAGCGTGGTCTAATTGACTTAGAGATGATGAATTTAAAACAGGCAGTCTCTTCTACAATATGGGAAAGTTTAGGATGTCAAGAAGCAATACATTCCCTTAATCAAATGTGTCATCTGTGTCAAGAGAATTAGAATTTGGGGGAGGACTAATAGGGGTCTTCTAGATTTTTTTAGGGGGTAGCTTAGAGTAGAGACCCTTACATAGGAAGGACTAGGAATAGGCTTCTCTCCTTAGGAGGTGAGGGGTGTATGTGTGTATGTGTGTGTGTGTGTGTGTGTGTGTTGCCAGAAGGAGCATGTACTTGCTGGAGAGAGGCAGGGAGAGAGATATAGGGAGGAGAGTGTGGTCACCTGCAATCCTGTCTCCTCCACTTCTCTACCTGGTTGAGACTGGGGGGCAGGTATACACACATATCTGGCATGTTTTCAAACCACTGGGTCTGGGGTTCAAACTGCACAGTCAGCCATGTGGGATCTGGCTTCTTTAACCACGAGGCCATGGTGTTAGCCCATGAGATGAGTTTTTCTTTTGCTGCCACATCTACACCAACATATTCTGGCTGGCTGTTGTGAAAAAGAAATGAAAATTTGTTACAATTTTTGTAAAAGAAAAGGGAAGAAAGAATGAGATGATTTCAACCATGAGAGGGAGTATAGAAGGTTAGAAGGATATTAAAACAACAGTTAAAAGAGCTATACATATTTATGAAGAATATAAAACACAATAAAAGCAAAAGGTTAGGAACTTAAAAAATAACAATAAAGTAAAATGAGTGAGATTTAAAGGAAAATGTAAAAGGCTATATACCGACAAAATTAAAGGTTAAAAATATAAAAATAAGTGAGATGAAAAAGTAAGATGAAAGAATAAAACCATAAGATACAAGGATTTTTTTATTTAAAAGTGTGCAAGTATCCTAGTATCCTATAGAAAGTGGACAAATATCGAAGATTTACTGCTGAGTGAAGCAAGCCAGAATATGAACGAGAGGCATTGTACGTCCTTACATAATACATACTGAATGTCCACACTCTATGGAAGAAACTGAAACACTGGACAATGGAAAGGCATGAAGAGCAACTGTGGACGGCACAGACAGTGTGGGAGGAGGGTGGAAACGGCAGCAGGTGGGAGGAAGGAAATCAAGGGGAAAAAGAAATAAGTAAAACAGTTAACACAAAATGGAAATGATTTGTTGGATAGAATATGTATGTTAGTATCTTTGATCCAATATTGAGTGTATTCTGCATGGGAAAATTTATTTTGTATGCTGTAATGAGATATGGCAAATGAATGTAAAATTTAAAAAAGTGCGCAAGTAGGATTTAAAAATTAAGAACTAAGACTCAAAACTAAAATTGTAAAGGTAAAAATAAAGGCACAAGAATAATAAGATTACAGGAATATCTTAAAATACTGTTTAGATGTTTATAGTGAGATAGAGAGAAATTTAAAAAAAAAAACAATGCTGACAGGGCAGGAGCAAGCTGGAAGACAGAAGTCTTTGGGTGGCTCTAGCTTGCCCTGGGAATCCCTGATTTGGGTCTGAGTTGGCTTGGCGGTCATGGGTCCTCGTCTCACCATACACTTGTTGACTTTCCAGTCCCCTGTGGAGGAAGCCGAGGTTATCCTGAAGCTTCCCTCCAGCAGTGAGTATGACTTACAGGGATGGGAAATGAAGATGGAGAATGGACGATGATGTGTGCTGGCCTAAACCAGAAACCTGACCTGACTGCAAGCAGCAAGGGGGGATTCCTAGATACTCACCTCATTTTCAAGAAGTTTTTCCAAAATCTCAAACTTATCATTTTTTCAGGAAAAAAAAATCTTTTTTTTTTTTTTCATTTATAGCAAAACTCTGGAGACATCTTCTTGTCAGATGAGGTTCTATTGCTCCTACAAATAGAGTTCATTACTTTGTCAAAGTGAATTAAAATAGAATGTCACTTACTGAATGTCACATTTCTGGATGTGACACTGTATATAAAAGGTCCTTTTAAAAAATAGGGAAAATCCAAAAGCCTTGGTTGGAAACCCACTTGAAGAAGAAGAAATATAGGCATTAAAAAAAAAAAATCCCATTTGGGTTTCATAAAATTTCTTTCCGATGTGACAGTTAGTGAAATCAAGTAGTTTTCAGTTCCTAAAATACAATTTTGATTAAAAATTTATAAGGCTATTTGGAGGAAAGATACTACATAAATTGAGAATAAGTCTTTTGGGCCCCTTAGAGACAAGCTGGGAAATTTCCACATCTAAGTGGTAAACAGTGTTTGCTTCCTGCAAACAAATAACACTTTTTACTGCTCGGAGTAGATCTCCTTCCACATTCCAGAGATTTATGTTGCTGCTGCTCAGGATGACCAGAGACACTTGAGGGTGACAGAGTCACCAGGACTGGACTATAGCCCTGGGGGCTGGATGGTCCCCGAAGGCTACTCTGGAGTGTTCCCTGGTCCCTACTCCCCTCAACTCAGATCATTTTCAGACAGATTGGAAACCACCACCTTCTGGTGGCAGGCAGAAATGGGCAGATAAACTGAAGAACGTTTTGCCTTCTCTTTTGCTCAAATAAATCCTTCCCAGAGCATAGGACTCATGACTGTCTGAGATAAACACGAATGAGAAATTATGGGAGCCATGGACTCACTTCCACATGGTTGGATTTAGGGCTTTTCCCATGTCCTTACTCCCCCACCCACCTTCTTTGCTTGATGAACTCTTACTTAAAAGTTTCTTGTCAAGATTTCCCCCCCACTTTCAAGAAGGAATAATTCGTCCTGGAGTCCCAAAAAACATTGTATTGCATCACAGTGTAATTATGGATGTAAATGGCTGCCTAACCCATTGGACTGTGAGTTCTGTAAGAGAAGAATTTTGTCTTATTCAATAGCATATCCCTAACATATGGTATAGCCCGAGCACATAGTAGGTGTTCAAGAACGTTTTATTGGATAAATGGTTAGTTAGATGGCTAGCTGAGTGGATGAACTGGTAAATGGGTAAGTGAATGGGTAAATAAAGGAAAATATAAGTGAATAAAGGAATTCAAGAATGAAAAAGTAGGGAACCAGCAGTTAGCGTAATGGCTATGTCGCTGGACTCCCACGTAGTCGACCATGGTTCGTGTCCTGGACCCGGTGGCTTAAAACTCACGCCGGGCGCGTGTGCGTGCGTGCCCAAGATCCTGAGAGGAGAATGGAGGAGAAGGGATTGCGGCGTGACCATCCTCCCTGGGGGGTGATTTCTCGCTTTCTGTCTCTATGTCTCTCTCTGTCTGTCTGGCGAGCGCACGTGCCCTACAGTGAAGATCTCTCCAAAAAGAAAAAAAAAAGAATGAAAAAGTAAATATATAAAAATGAATAGGCCAATGATTAAACCAAATATGCTCCACAGAGACATATACATATGCACATATACAGTCATGAGACACATATCAATGACAGACCACGTAGACAATCATGATTCCATAAGATTATAATGGAGCCAAAAACTTTCCATAGCCTTGTGACATTGTTTCGGTGGTGACATCATAGCAGAACATACCCCACGTTTGTGTTGTGGTGATGCTAGTGTAAAAACCTACTCCACTGTCAGTTGCATAAAAATATCGCACATGCCATTTTGGACAGCATATAATAGTCGATAATGATAATAAGTGGCCATAGCGCAGGTGTGTGTATATATATATATATATATATATGTATATACTATACGTT
>NW_006204627.1:1617888-1680396 GCF_000334495.1 Tupaia belangeri chinensis | reverse complement strand
CCCGGTGGCTTAAAACTCACGCCGGGCGCGTGTGCGTGCGTGCCCAAGATCCTGAGAGGAGAATGGAGGAGAAGGGATTGCGGCGTGACCATCCTCCCTGGGGGGTGATTTCTCGCTTTCTGTCTCTATGTCTCTCTCTGTCTGTCTGGCGAGCGCACGTGCCCTACAGTGAAGATCTCTCCAAAAAGAAAAAAAAAAGAATGAAAAAGTAAATATATAAAAATGAATAGGCCAATGATTAAACCAAATATGCTCCACAGAGACATATACATATGCACATATACAGTCATGAGACACATATCAATGACAGACCACGTAGACAATCATGATTCCATAAGATTATAATGGAGCCAAAAACTTTCCATAGCCTTGTGACATTGTTTCGGTGGTGACATCATAGCAGAACATACCCCACGTTTGTGTTGTGGTGATGCTAGTGTAAAAACCTACTCCACTGTCAGTTGCATAAAAATATCGCACATGCCATTTTGGACAGCATATAATAGTCGATAATGATAATAAGTGGCCATAGCGCAGGTGTGTGTATATATATGTATATACTACACGTTAAATCATTATCTTAGAATGCGCTCCTTTTACTTATAAAAAGAAGTACACTGAGAAGTAGTATACCATGCGACGCGGGCAGCAGCCTGACATGCCGCCGGTTTACTGAGTCTCTGAGTCTCTCCGTTGCATCTTTTTCTCTAGTACTTGGCTTAATCCTGTGCTGTTTTGTTCATCACGACCCTTCCAATGGGACAAGACGTGGATGTGGAAGATAATGATATTGATGATCCTGATCCTGTGTAGGCCTAGGCTACTGGGTGTGTTGTATCTTTGGTATTTTTTTTTTTGTTAGAAAACGGTACGCTCACCAGAGATAGAGAGATAGAGAGAGAGGGAGAAGGAGAAAGCACACCCTCAATGAGGTGTGGCCATGCTGCAATCCTCTCTTCTCCATTTCTCCATCCCACTGGGATTCAGCGCACACAAATACCATGCCTGACGTGTTCCTCAAGCTGCCAGGGCCAGGATTGGAACTGCCTAGTGTGGTGTGCATATGGTATCCAGCTCCTCAACTACTAGGCAATGGGGACAGCTTGTGTCTTAGTCTCTAACACAACATTTTAAAAACTAAAAAAAAGTAAATAAAAATTTAAAAATAGAAAAACGCTTGTAGAATAAAATACAAAAAGAATTTGTCCAGCTGTACAGTGTATTTGTGTTGAAGCTAAACGTTATTATAAAGGAGCCAGAAAGTTAAAAACAAGTTAAGTTTATAAAGTGAAAAAGTACAGTAAGTGAAGGTTAATCTATTATAGAAGACAGAAACGTAAAAAGTAAGCATAGTGTAGCCCAAGCATCAGTACAGATGAAGTCTGCAGTGGTGCACAGTGATGTGCAGTGCCCTAGGCTGACACTTCCACTTGCCACTCACTTGGTGATTCACCCAGATCAGCTTCGAGTGCTACAAGCTCCTTCAAGGTAAGTGCCCTACCCAAGTATACCGTATTTGCCTTTTATACCATATTGTTACTGTACCTTTTCTACGCTTAGACACGTGTTGACACACAGATAGGTATCACTACGCCACAATTGCCTCCATCCTCAGTGCAGTAAATGCTGGGCAGGTTTGTAGCCTCGCAGTAATAGGTTTGCCATATAGCCCAGGTGTGGAGTAGCTGGAGCATGTAGGTGTGTGTAAGTACACTCTGTGATGTTCACACAAGTTCGAAATTGCCTAACAACTCATTTCTCTGAACATATCCTTCTTGTTAAGCAGCGCATGACTGTATATATTTGCATATACTTCACAACACATGCTCTTCATTTTGAAGTCGTTTTCTGCATTAGAAATTCATTTCAGCATCCTGAGGGGACAAGCCCATAAGTTTTGAGATAACTCACTTGGGGAGAGTCAGAAATCAGAGTAGCTTTGACCACTGGTGGAGGGCAGGAGGAGGCTACTTTTTCAGAATTGGTCTTGATGACTTTATTGCTAGGGTTCTCCCAATTCTAGGATGTGCTTCCTGTTTTCAGCCCTGAGCAACTCTTCAGCTTAGTGGCTTTGAGCCTCCTAATATGACTACTGAATTTTTTTTTTTTTTCTGGAGAGGCTTTTGCTATAGGGTGCGTGCACTCTCCAGACAGAGAGAGACAGAGAAACAGAGAGTGAGAAATAACCTCCAAGGAGGGACGGCCACGCCGCAATCTCTTCTCCTCCATTCTCCCCTCGGGATCTTGGGAATGCACACACACGCACCCAGCGTGAGTTTAAGCCATTGGGGCTGGGACGCGAACCACAGCCGACTACATGGGAGTCCAGCGACATAGCCATTACGCTAACTGCTGGTCCCATGACTACTGAATTCTAACAAGATTGTCGGAGCATGAGCTGCACTTAGTCTCTGTCCCTTACCTCCCAACAAGGAAAATAGTATTTCCTCTGAAAGAGGCCCGGCTTACATCCCAGTGTATTGTGGTCTGGGAAATGGTGTGGAGATCTAGCTCCAAGCTCTGCCCTTTATTTGTATGATTATTATGACCTCAGAGAGCCTCCGCTGACTCAGGTGTTGAGTAGGAATAATAAAACCTAGGAGGAAAGCACATTTAACAGGAGCTTAATAAAGGTCAGTTTCCTTATTGCCTGATAAGAAGTTTAGAAATAGTAACAGCTATAGGAGAGAAGTTGCTCCTGGTCTTGCGTCTGTTGGTTTTGATTGTCCAAGACAAAACAGCAGACGGACCTTGAGTCCACTGAATCTAACCAGCAGCCCCATTAATTCACTCTCAGTGATGCTCAGTTCCTGGCTTGTCTTTCAAGACAGCCTGCAGCTCCCAGAAACACAAGGAAATGCTCTTCTGAGTAATTAAATAAGCAATGGAGAGTGTCACTTGGCTAAGGACGAAAAACAAGAGCATGAGGAACACTTTAGCGCCTCTTTAAGGACAAGGTTTCTTCTGCCATCTTGGCCAAAGGTCAAGAATCTTTGGTCTCAGTGAGAATGGTGTGTCCTTGGCATGGCTGATGCTGCAATGCTCTGTTTTGTGCATCAGAAAGTGGCAGAAGTAAGAGTGAGAATGAGGCTCCCAGGGCACTTTCTGCAGAGAACCCCCCCACCCCCCATCAGACCTACATTAACATGGAGAAGGACTTCAATTTTTTGGAATTCTTTTGCATAATTAGATTGTCAGAGTCAGAGATGATTGCTAAGTGGCTGGGAGGTCCCAATGAGAGCAGAGAAACTCTGGAAACATCCAGATCTAATCCACGCTGAGCAAATGTGGGAAGGTCACCCTGGCCCGGGCTGGAGTGAGACAGTCAGTCTTCAGCACCTCCCTCTCTTTTGCATCCTAGGTATCTTACATGCTTTACCCTCATCCTGGCCCTTGGGCAGAGACTCTTAGCTTCCTTTTCTATAAAGTGAGATGCTGACAATACCTGATAACAATTAATGTTATTGAACATTATTATGTTTGCTTTATCCATATTTACTGATTTAATTCTTAAGTCTAAAGATGCGGACAATGATTATCCCCATTTTACAAATGGTCAGGCTAAGGCACTATGTGATTCAAACTTGCCCACGTTTCTGTATCTGGCAGAGCTGGGATTTGAACCATGGGAGCCTGCTTCAAGTGGCCAGTCTCATTACTATCATGCTATAATAGTCATGGTGTAGGGTGGATATGAGAAGGACCGCACTAAACCTCATAGAAGAGAAAACAGTGCTGAAGGGAGAAACTTTTAATAAACCAAAATGGTGCCCAGACACCCTCATCTGAGCACCTCCATGCTTCTTGATCATCTCTGGGAGTCCAAGATGATAGATACCTTGAAGACAGAGCAACAGCCTTGACACACTCTTGATCCAGCACATTCTGGATCTGGGGTTTCCCGGAGCCCACTCCAGACCATGGTTCAGGGAAATTGTCTTCTCTCCCAGGACCACCATCCTGACATCGTTAATCCAGTCCCTTCGAGGCTGTCACAAGGTTCATTCACATTGCATATTAGATAATACCCATTAGTGATGCCCATTAATTAAGCAGAGCAATTTGTTTATAATTAACTTCAGAAATTTATGGATTTAGAAAACAATTAGAGGAGTTGATATAAACACATTAGGTAGTGACAGCAATGCCAAGTTTAATTGCTTTCAAGAGGAATCATTGGTATTAATGCCACAGCCATCACTAGTCATGTTTGACAGCAGCTTGTAAATTCATCAGTCCATCCATGAGCCAGTGCCTCAGGCCATTTGGAATGAGAAACTTCAGCACTTGGCAATCATTGATGATACAGTGCTAAGTGAAAAATATGAGCTCGAAAACTATATATTACGCATTCCCAACTTGGTGGAAAACAACTCTTTACACCTGTATTTCCCTCTAGCATTATGTGTGTGTGTGTGTGTGTGTGTGTGTGTATACATGTTTAAGAATGTATATGTACAAGTATAAATAAATATATTTCTTTCTAGTAGCAGTAATACACAAAAATAAGAGAAATACATAGTCTATATGAAAGAAATACATAAATAAGTGATAAAGGATTTTCCTGGGTGAAGTAATTACTGACTACATAAATTTTTTCTTCATTACTTTTGATATTTTCCAAAAATGTTATTGAAAAATTTATTATTTTTATAAGAAAAAAATTAAAGGTTATTTCAAGAGTTAAAATAGAAAGAAAGCATTATGTGTGTGTGTGTGTGTGTGTGTGTGTGTGTGTATACATGTTTAAGAATGTATATGTACAAGTATAAATAAATATATTTCTTTCTAGTAGCAGTAATACACAAAAATAAGAGAAATACATAGTCTATATGAAAGAAATACATAAATAAGTGATAAAGGATTTTCCTGGGTGAAGTAATTACTGACTACATAAATTTTTTCTTCATTACTTTTGATATTTTCCAAAAATGTTATTGAAAAATTTATTATTTTTATAAGAAAAAAATTAAAGGTTATTTCAAGAGTTAAAATAGAAAGAAAAAAAGATAGATTTTTCTCTTCTATGTAGATCACTTTCTAAAAGGTAAGCAGACCTTTCTGTAATAATTATATATACTACTTTGTAAACATTTTAAGATTCTTTTTACTTCTGTATGAGAAAAATGGCAAACTAAACTCATTATTTTTACAAATATCCTCCTGGTTTCTATAAGTGGGGGAAATAAAGCAATACTCTTCAACTTTTAAAATATTAGTGGTAGTCACTGCTCTGGGAGGCTCACCCACATGGGAAGGTTCCAGGTTCACATCCAGAGACTTCCCTGAAACCTCAGGCATGCTTGTGCCCATAATGTGAGGTTAGCTGAGGCTGGGAGTGGGTCATGGCATGATGATCTGTTGGGTGCACCCATCCCTCTCTCTCATTCTCTCTCTCTCTCTATATATACACACACACACACACACACACACATATATATATATATAATCAGTTCATTGAAATATTTTAAGAGGCTACTGACAGAATTCCCACATTGTGGGTGCCTGCAGATTTGGGATGAAACACCCTAACCAGTCATTCCAAACAAGAACGAATTCTCAAAAGACTCTTAGAGTAAATCTCCTGTTGACAAGTGTGTGCTTAGAGGAGGGGTGAGAACCCATCCTTGCCAAATGATTCATCTTCCTAGAATATCACTAGCGAAGAAAAGGGATATTTGGCCAAAAGCTGTGAATGCCTTTTCAGAACACGCACTTCTAGAATGTCAGAGGTCATCCGACCCAACCTACTCCCTCCCCAGCCAAAGGGGGCAGTGAGACCTGTGGGGTCACTGGCTAGCCAGAGTGGGGTCACTGGCTAGCCAGAGACTGTGCTCATTGTAAACAGACTGCTACCATTTAATGAACACCACCGGCTCTGTGACCTCTTATGGTTTCATATTGTAGTGTATTTCTTAAGATCACTTAGCAGAGATTTTTAAGACCCTGGTCTGGAGCTACCTAAAGAATAGTCTGTGAGTACTCATTTTACATGGTGCTATGTGAAAATGATTCTCTGGTCCAGTAAGTTGGAGAAACTCTGATTATTTCCCCCCCCCGCCCCCTTCTTGGAGATCCCTAATGGCATCAGCTTATTAAGGCCTCAGAGTCCCACAGGGAAGATCCTTGCTTATTCGTATTTAATATAGCATGTTTCATACTTGTTTGAACACAGAATGCTTTCGATCCTGTAACATCTCTTAATATCGGAAACTAGTGCTTCTTAAAATAGTTAGGGAAAAGTCAATGAATTCACTTAGTTTGAGGATGCAGAACAGTGAAATCTGGGACTGTACCAGCTGGGCAGGTCATTTCATCTCCCACCCCACCCCCGGTTATTGAGAAAATACACCTAGCATGCCGCCAGGCACAGGGCAGAGCCGGAACAAATCTCAGTTTAATTAGTGGGATCAGAGAAAACTGTAAAGACCAGGCCGGTGAAGGATGGGCTCAGCTGAAAACTCACAATCTAGACTCTTATTTTTATGACACATCAAAGAGATACTCCAGCACCGAGTAAAAGTAAGATGCTGTCCGTAAAACTTTATTCATTTGACAGTGAATTCATTCGCTCGTTTGGATTAGGAACACAGAACTGTGGGCCTGAGTACCCCAATCCCTCCCTTCATTTTGGAGGTGAAACTGATGCTCACATGAGCCACATGATTTCTCTGAGGTCACAGTCTATTAAGGAGGTCTAGGACGTAAGTCTTCTGACTCGGTACTCAGGGGGCTTCTCAATCTTTGACTTCCTATCCCTGCTCTTATTCCCCTCCACTGTGCCACTCTGAGGTGACAGAATGTCGGGAATAAATGCAGTAATCAAAATGAAGCAGATTTATAGGCCAGCAGGTGGCATAGTAGTTACGGTGCTGGACTCTTACATGGCCAAATGTGACTCCAGTCCTGGACTCAGTGGCTTGAAAATCATGCTGGATGCTTGAACATGCGTGCCCAAAACCTCAGGAGGAGTGAAGAAGGGATTGCAGTGTGGTTACTCCCTTCCCTTGGGGGTGATTTCTCACTTTCCCTCTCACTATCTCTCTCCGGCAAGTGCATGTGCCCTATGATAAAATCCTAAAAAAAAGAGGAAGCAGAGTTACATTTAAATCCTGCCTCTACAAACCAGCAGCTGAGTATCATTAGGCAAGTGACCTGAGCGCTTTCTGCCTCAGTTTCTCTGTTAAACGGTAATCATAAACTCACCTTGCAGAGCTGTTGAGGAAAGGGAGGGAGACATACATGAAAAGACATTGTTAAAAATTCAGCTCATGTAGAGTAAATGAACCCCCTCCCTCTGTTAGCATTTCGAAGGGCTCTTGATCACTTTTTCTCCTCAGAATGGGAATTCACATTTTGTCTGCTTTGTGACTTTCACTCTGGAGTGGTTCTTTATATCTGAGCCACAATAACTTTCAATATCAATAGAAGAAAAATGGAAGTAACAAGTGAATCTCTAGTCTATGCAAAAAGTGATGTTGAATTCTAAGGGTATGAAATTAAGAAAAAGAGTGTATGATTCATCACACTCCAGTAGGGTTTGAGGATATGGAACCCAGGTCACCCAAGGGCTCTTTGTTGACTTCTGCCTTGGTACTTGCTCTAGCCTAATGGGGCAGCCTCTGCTGGGTCGTTGGTGCCGGCACCAGCACATCTCCCTGGGAGAGTCATTAACTGCAGGCTGGCAGAGGGCTTGCTTCCCTTGATTGCTAGGCAGGCCTTGGAGCATTCTGTAGACAGCTGGGCCCTGAGCAGGCCTTACCAAGCTCTCTGGCTGCAACACAAGAAGCATTTATTCATCCAGGCCCTTTGAGACAGATGTCTTGCTTTTGACATCTAAAGAGATATATTCTCCTCTCCACTGCCTCCTCTCATTATACCCTCTCCATTCCTCTACTCCAGGCCTTAACTCTCATCTCAGTCCATTACACCAATCTCCTCTGGTCTGTCCACCTCCCTTCCTGTTGATGCCCAGCAGCCACAGCCATTTTTCCAAACAGCTCCAGCAGTCTCTGGAGAAGAAGTCTAGAGACCTTAGTCTGACATTTGGGACGTCCCAGTTCTGGCTGGTCTACCTTAAACCCTATTTTATGTCTTTTTCTGGGTGCCTCGTTTGTTCCAGTAGTACTTAGTATGTGAACTTCTCTTCACACCCCGGCTCTTTTAAGACGCCAGGTCATTGCAGTCACTTTTTCCTCTGGATGGCATTCCCCCCTCTTCTTCACCTTCAAAACTTAGTTCAAATGTTACCTTTTAGATGGCATCTTCCCATTCTCCCCAGAGTTAATCATCTTCTTCAGATTGCTGCACTGCTATCTTCATACTCTTCATAAATATGTAAACATTTTCATTCCCACCAGATTATGAGCTTATTTAGCATTGGCCAGTATTAACTGATGTCAGAATCTCGGTCCCCAGTGTCTGGTACATAGTAACTGCCCAACAAATGAAGGATTGATGCACGGGTGGATGAATGGATGGGTGGGTGCATGGACAGGTGGATAGATAGATGAATAGATGGATGGGTGGATGAATGGGTAGATGAGGAGATGAATGAATGGAAGGAAGGCAGGAAAGAGAGGGAAGGAAGGAGGAATTAGTGAGCAACTGAGTGACTTAAGATGTGGTAGGAGAATGCACCCCAAGTAGATTTAAAAGCTGGAAGTCCAGTTGGGAATGATAATTTTGTCTGGGGTTGGGGTTAGGGTTGTGACTGATTTTTGTGATAAAACAAAAAGAAGTTGAAATACAAGATGTTCAGAAAAGGAAATGTGGTCCTTCCCCCTGGAGAAGTTTGAGCTTCTAAGAAGTCATAGGAATCACAAGGGAAAAGGAAAATAGAAGTTGAACTCTGCCTGCTGAGACTCAGGGGCCAGAGAGTAAAACAGGACACGCTAGGAGAAATCCACTGCAGCAGAGAGTGAGCACAAGTCCAAGCCACAGAGAGAGATTGTACTACTCATTTCTGATTTGCCCTGAGCCCAGCCCAGTGACTACCACACAGCAGATGTTCAAAAAAGGCTTGCTGAATGAATGAGGAAGCATTTGCACAAAGCACTTAGGGAACCCAAGGCAGATACACACATATTCCACACGGGGAACCAGGCTCTGAGCTGGACTTTGGACCTGGCCAGGGCTAGTCTCTGCGGGGTGGACCAGATGGTAGTAAGGGTGGTTAATGGGATTCAATTGCCTGTTCTGATAAGCACCTGCTCTGATAAGCACCTGCTGTGCAACCAGAGGTCTGTCTCTTAGCCTCAGTGTCCCTTGTGTGGCCTTACCTGTCTGGGTAATGCCAGAGGCAGGAAGAGTTGTTATCCATAGGTAGTTTTGTCTTTTTTTTTTTTTTTTTTTTTTAAGACAGTTACCTTCAAAGAAAGTAAGGCAAGTGGATCCACTTCCTGTCTAGATTCACCCTTCTATCTCGACCTACACACACACACACACACACACACACGTCAGTCAGAAGCTGCCATTATTGGGCTCCCCTAAGGAGTGGGGCTCCAGAGTGCCATATAGGTCATAAACTAAGTGAAGGAAGAACAGAAAGTAGCTTGTATGGGCTCCTACTGTGGGGCACACACCATGTTACGCATTTTTTCTGCATTCCCTTCTTTAGTCCACACAGAATTTGGTGCAGGGCAGGGATTTGGAGAGGCTAAGTTACTTGGCCATAGTCACTCAGCTAGGAAGTAGTGGAATGAGGACTCAAACCCTGGCAGGACCAGCTCCTGATACTAGGCTCTTTCCACCGCACCAGGCTCCCTCTGACAGAGGACATCTATGACTGAGGACCTAGTCTGGCTTCCTGTAGTCTGGACTCCTGCTATGGTCATCCTTATCCAGCCACCTTGCTTACAGCTTCCTGACACAGATTTCTAATGCCCACCCTCCTTCCTGGAACTGCTCCTTCGATTCTTGCCACTCTCACTGTCCAACTCGGCTCAGTTATCCAGAGTCCCGAATTCAGAAATTCCCCTGAAGCCAGTTGGGTCCTATCCTGTATCATTTCTGATTGATGGGTATCTTCTCAGACTGTCTTAGACACTGTGATCTCTGTTCATCTTCAGCTCCAGGTCTTCCTCTTAGTTCAGGGTCAAACTGACAGTGGTCCTCTCCATCTTCACTGGAGGAAGCTGGTACTTCACACCCAGTTCTCATGGGATAGTTGCTGGGTCAGGACGCCTTTGGAACTTACCTGAACAGACCTTGGGAATGTCCCCACATTCCCATCTCTGGGTCCTTGACTGTGCCTTCGCTATTTCCATGTCTGCTTCATTTCTGACGTTAGACTGGAGACGCTAAGACTTCTCCCAGATTACTCTTACTCTTTTCTAGAGACTTCTGAACTGGGTCCTGGGAGCCAAACCTTGTTTTTGTCTCTTGGCCCAGGGCAAGGTCTCTGAATAAGCTGGTGAATAACAGTATCCTTACCTGTTTTTCCTTCTCTTTCTGCCCAGTCTAGAGCAGCTGCCAGGACAGGGCTGTGGATGTGTAGCAGATGCTGTGGGTGCCCTGCCCACCTCTCACCCTTCACCACTGCACCCTGGCAGCTGCCCAAGGGGAGGGGGGAGGAAGTACTGAGAGCTGACACTCCTGGGGGCCCTCAGCCAGTGATGGGTGAAGGCCTTTTCCCTGAGGTGTGTCTCTACTAGCAAGTGTCTCCATGAGCAGTCCCCGGTTCACACAGCAGCAGCCTGCTCAGTGACTCACCCTGAGTCCACGCTTTTCTGTGCCTGTCTTACTCGCCCACTTCTGTACAAATTGTGAGGAAACTTCAGAAAGTTCATGGAAAAATGCAATTAAAGGGTGAATTAATTTTGGTGCAAAAAACCTTGAAATCCACGTAGTTTTTTGGTAATATGTGCTTCCTATGATCTTTTTTGAAGAGCCCTCGCACTTGTACTCGTATCCTTGGGGTCTGCTTCTGGGGGTGTCCAACCTAAAACAGAGTGCAGAGGCTGATGTTTGAATGGCTCCAGCTTCCATCTGGCATCTTTTCAACAAGGTCACAGTTGCCAAATTCCCACAGTGTCTTCTGGACCCAATGCACACACCAAAACTCCAGCGAGTGTGGGAGTGAAAAAAAAATATGAACACAGTCATCTTTAATAGAAGCAAGTTATGGAACTAATAATACTGATATTTTCAACGGACCAAATTAAGTTATGCTTCCCATCTTGGATCTTAATTAAAGGGATAAAAACTGTTTCACATTTTAATTAGCAAGTATGTCTTGAAAAGACTAAATTAATATGGGAGTCATCACCATGGGAGAGCAGCCCTCTGCCAAGATTCACGAGGCCAGCGAGAACACGAGGAATGAAATGGGGTTTCCACTGGGATGAGAGCAGCTGCCACAGGAACTTCAGCTATTGCATTTCCTGAAAGGCTAAAAGAGGGGCCTGGTGTGTAGTTGAGGGGCAGGGGCCTGGTGTGTAGCTGAGAGGCAAGATTATTTTCTTTTCTAAAAGTACCCACTTTCTATGAATGAATCTTTGAGACACTTAATACTGGGTCTGGAAATCGGACAGTAATGAGTAGGGCAGAGATCCCCTGCTCACGGAGCTCTAACTGGGCTCATTCTGTCCACAGGAGTTCATGGGGTCTCTGGAAGCCTTCCTGGCAGAATCTCAGAAGGAAAGAGGCTCTTCCCATAGGTCTAGCCCTAGCAAATACTTTACTAAATTCCAGTGCAGGTTTAGGAGAGATGCCAAGGCTGATGACTGTTTGTCCTCTCAGGACAAAAATGGTGCAGGACAAAGTTTGTTTTGATCAAGCTCCTAAGTTCTGCTGCAGACATGTTGGCAAACTTAATTTTTTTTGGTTTGACTTTAAAATTTTTTATAAGACATCTTTGCTTTGAAAAACAATTTGAAAATATATATGTGAAGAAGAAAGAAACGAAATAAAACAAAAATATAATTCTACCAGGACCAGCAGTTTGCGTAATGGCTATGTCGCTGGACTCCCATGTAGTCAACCACAGTTCGAGTCCTGGATCCAGTGGCTTAAACACACTGGGTTCATGTGCATATGTGCCCAAGATCCAAGAGGAGAAGGCGTTGCGGTGTGGCCATCCCCCCTGGGGGGTGATTTCTCACTTTCTTTCTCTCTGTTTCTCTCTGTCTTTCTGGTGAGTGCATGCGCCCTATAGCAAAACCCTCCTCTCCCTTTATATATACATATATATATATACATATATATATGTGTGTGTGTGTGTGTGTGTGTGTGTATTTATATAACTCTACCACCCAGAGTAATCACTGATAACATTTTGATGTGGTTTCTTTTAAATCTGCTTAACTCTGGCGTTCTCCCATTTATTGAAAAAGAATGATTTATTATTTAATTTTATTTATTCATTCTTTTTTTTTTTATATTTGACCAGAGAGAAGAGGGGGCGGGAAGTGAGATAGCAAGCCACCAAGTCCAGGAATCGAATCATGGTCAGCCATGTGGGAATGTCCAGTGCCTTAACCATTATGCCACCTGCTGGCCTCCACATCCTCCCATTCTAATGTCTCTGAGGATCCCGGCAATGAGGTGGATAAAGTGTAACTTCTTTCTCCCATCCCTTTCCATTTGCCATCCCCTCTCACCATCTTCTGACCCCACTAGCTCTTCCAGCTTTTTCTGGTTCACTTCATTTCAATCATGCAAAACCTCTTTTTCCTTTTCCCCCCAGAGGACAGCACGGTCTATTGTATAAGGACCTTTATTTAAGGATTAGGGCGAAGGGAGAATTCAGCAAGGAAAAAGGAAGATCAGACAAAATTATTCCTGCCTCAAGGACTTTCACCGCCTTTCCCTGTTAGTCCAAGGTCCTGTTACCAGACTGGTCCTGCTGTCTCTCTCCAAATTCTCCTCCAGTCTCCTTCCTTTTCAGTTGTTTTTTGTTGTCCTGTCTTGCATGGCCAAAGGACCACTTCAGAGTTTCTCTCGCTTTGCTATGCTACGAAATCTAATTTCCCTTTGGTCTCAAACTCATCCCCAGACAAGCCAGGGCCTTTCTTGTCATAGTCAAAAAATTAGATTTTCTAAATCGAATGGGCATCTACTTTAGAGACAAATGTGTGATCCCTCTAGAAGATAGAAGTAGTAGAGTTTTATTTTCTTGTATTTCATTTTTCTAATTCTCATGAAATAAAAGTCTTTAATAACGATTCTTTAGCTAAATTGGCATGAACTCTTAGCCATATCTTCAGACTCGATTCTTAATGGTGAAAGTCTAGGTGAGGAAGTATGAATAATTTCAAGGTTTTTTTGATATATTCTGCCAAATTGTCAGGCAGAAAGGCCATGCCATCTCACCCTGCTACATGGGGATCTGTTTCCCCTTATTCTGGCCAGTTTTGGACACTATAATTTAGAGGGGAAAGAAATTGGCTATTCTGATGGGTCTGTTACACCTGAATGTTGAGGTGATTTCAAAAGCTGTTTCTGGGTCCTGCGAGGGCAGAGCCTGGGAATGGGGAGCCCTCTGTGGAAACCCCACAGCCACCTAGTTGACATCAAGCTTCCAAATGGAATCTGAAGTTCTGCACAATCATTTATCAAAGAGCTTCCAAATGCTACTTTCTAATTTGCATCAGACCTGTTTTGCATATTAATGCAATTCTGTTACTAATGTATATATTGTTGCTGCTCTTCCCAAATTTGCATTTGAAACTCTAATGAACCTGCAGGGTGAGCCAGCTCCCTGAGGAAAAGGATTCAGTTGCTTCTCCTTGTGGCCCATGATAACATTCGCAGAGGGTCAGGAACAAGCGGTTGGCCTCCTTTGTTGCTAGAGGTTACCACCTGCCCAGTTCTCCACCTGACCTCTTGTTCTGCGCACAGTCTATTCCTGTTCTTTTGCTTTTTTATGGTTCGAAGACAATGCACCAGTCTTAATTGGGTTTGGCCCCTTCCTTTGGCTAGAATTTTGTTGGTGGGGGCTCCAGAACTAATTAGGGATTTCAGCGAGGTGACTCTGGCCAGGGAGAGCCACTAAGCTAGACTAAGTCTGAGCTTGAGGGCTTGTGGAGAGGCTTTAGGGATGAAGGGAGTATTTTAAAAAATAATAATGAAGTTCAATTTTTCCAAGAGCAAAAGAAACAGAGAGATGGAGAAACAGAACCCTCAACAGGATCCCAATGCCACAGTCTACCTTCAGCCTCAGCCAGCCCTAGGTCATGGGTGACTGTGTACCTGTGTACTCGGGAGCAGGATGCAAACTCAGAACCTTTCTCAGGTGGGGTGAGCCTTGTAGAGCACCATCTTTTATTGCTGTGGCATTGTCCAGCCTGGAGGGGAGCATTTCACTCATCGTAATGAAGAGCATTATAAATGGTTTGATCCTTCTAGTTTGCCATGGGGTCTCTTGGCTGGTGTCAGTGCTACCTCAGACCTTGCTTTGGTTTGAATTTGTCCCCCAAGAGTTTGTGCATCAGAAACTTAATTGCTAATGCAACTGCGTTGACAGGCGGGGACTTTATGATGTCTTCAGGGCCCAGCCTGTGTGGCTCAGTCAGTAGCATACCAGACTGCAGAGCAGGAAGCCACATGCAGACTGAAGTTCAAGTACCCAGGCCAATCAGCCTGAAAACACACTGGGCAGGTGCATGCATGCCCTGGATCCTGGCAGGCTGGAAGATTGGAGGAAGGCCCTTACATTGTGCGCAAGCCCTGTGGAGCATGCTTCTCTCTTAGAGAGAATGACCTTGGGGCAACCATCTTCTTCTTCTTTTTTTTTCTTTTTAAGGGAAATTTTTGCTATATGGTGCATGTGCTCACTGGGCAGAGAGAGACAGAAAGACAGAAAGCAAGAAATTACCCTTCAGGAGGGATGGTCACTTGGCAATCCCTTCTCCTCCATTCTCCTCTTGAGCTTTTGGGCATACACACACATGTGCCTGGTGTTAGTTTTAAGCTGCCACGTCTAGGACTCAAACTATGGTTTACTATATGGGAGTCCCGCGATGTAACCATTACGCCATCTGCTGGTCCCACCATCTTCTTTTTATAACAACCCACTCTCATGGGAATTAGCCCCTTTTCACGAAAGTTAGAACTCCCTTATTCTTGTGTGACTGCATTAATTCACTCTGAGAATGATGCGTCCACGAGCCAATCACTGCTCACCAGGCCTCATCCCCTGCTCTGGGGACCAAATACCAAGCATGAGCTTTAGGGGGACAAATGGTAGCACATTCTATCATTATTACGCAGTTCTTGAAGAGAGAGTCTTTATTGATGATGCTGAGCCCGACTTTGCCCAAGGCAATTGGATGACCTGCATTTTCTGGTTTGACCCCAAGTTTACCAGGAATAGAGCCTGTATTGGTTTCCTTGGGCTACCATAACAAATTGCCACAAACTAGATGGCTTAAGATAAGAGAAATTTATTCTCTCATTATTCTGGAGGCCAAAAGTCTAAAATCAAAGTGTTGGTTTATTAAGGTTGGTTCCTTCTGGAGGCTATGAAGGCGATGTTTCTCTTCCAGCTCCAATGGCTTCTGGTGATCCTCAGTGTCCTTGGCTTGTAGACATGCTGCCCCAATATCTGCCTCCATCATCACATCACCTTCTCCTCTGTGTGTCCCATCACTTCTTTTCTTCTGTTCTGAGGATACCAGTCATGGATTTAGGCCCCTTCCTGGCAATCCAGAATAACCTCTTCTTGAGATCCTTCATTTATTTTGTCTGCAAAAACTCTTTTTCCAAATGAGGTCTCATTCACAGATTCTGGAGTTAGGACATGGACATGTCTTTTGGGGGTTATCTTTCAACCAACTACAGAGTGCTTCCTTGAACCCTAGCTGAAATGGCTGGATTCACATCCCACCCAGCTTCTATAGAAGCTGGTTTTGTGCCCAGAACTCTATCCCCTTTGCTGACTCCCGGCTCTAGCTTGTGAGACTGGGTAACCTTGTTCAGCTCCAAGCTTCACTCCCGTCTGAGTTCCTCCAGCAATACTTTCTCTACTTGTTGATTGAATGCCTTGTTCCACTCACAATGTCAGATTTAACCAGAGTTCAGTGCATCCCATTAGACACAGAAAAATGGATGGCTAAATTCTAGTCAAGTTAGGACATAGGCAGTGGCTTAAGAGAAAAAGCTTTGGTATGAGACAAATCTTGGTTCTTTGACTTCAACACTCATTCCCAATATTAGGGGTTCAACCAACATTTCTTAACCTCGATTTTCTCAACTGTAAAATACGGCTACATAATGATGATATTCTCAAAAGTGGTTATAAGCAAAAGATCAGACTACATGTATACAAGGGCCCAATAGGTGAGTGATGGAATGGGATTTTCAGGCCCCTTACTTTTATTCCCTCTGCCTACCCACCTTTCAGGGTAAGAGTCTTTGTTACTACAGAGAAAAGAGGTGGTATCTCTGTGGTGTGGCAATATTGTAATGTCATAGTATAGCAGGGTTATGCTTAAGAGAAAAAGCTATTTCATGCTGCCCCTCTTCCCAGGTAAGATATAATATAGAACAGACCCTGGGGATTCAGCAGCAGGTGAGAAGACAGAGGCCTCATGAGACAGAGAAGAGGGAGAGGAGTAGACCTCACTGTCCATTTAGATCAGACTCTCTGGGACAGCCAGCTCTTGTAGTAGGAGTCTTGTAATAGAGCACCTGCAGAACTCTAAGAATTTGCAAGTGTAGCTAAAGGACTGCATTCCAGAAGTGCTCTCTGTTTCTTCTCTGTCCTCCTATTTTCTTTCTGGAACCAGTGCTCTCCATCCTAGCTTTCTCCCTTATACACAAAGGGGAGAAGATATGATTTATTTTCTCAACCCTCTTAAGTTTTTCCTTGTGACACACTCCTGAAAACAAAAGACAAACAAGAGAAAAACATATACTTTGTTTTCACGTACGGCCATCACTTGGGAGAAGTCTCAGTTGAAAAGGAACTCTCTCAAAGCAGCAGCTTGGAGTTTCAGCTTGTACAGCACAGCCAACAAAGAACAACACACTCAGAAGTATTAATAACAGGACAAAGAACCAAGCAGTTCCAGGCTCCCACGGTGGGAAAACGACCAGAGGATAGTGAAGTTTGCTCCCAGAGTCCTCTGGCCTTCCTGGCATGTCCTTGAACTGATAGGTAAGCTGTCTCCAGCTGGGAGGACTTAACCTGAACTCAGGCAGCCCAGGAAAAGGGACTAAGTCCCTGCATTCTAATCTTCTTGATTTTCATCACACATAAACCACCACTGAGTCAAAGCTTGCCTCTTGACCAATGACAGCACAGAAATCAAATCCTCCCAACATCTGTGTCCTTCCATGAGTAGGTTATTCTGGGACCCTAGCTGCAAAGCCACAATTGTGACTGTGACAGAGGATGTTAATGCAGTCACGTTCACAGTTGAGCAGACAGTCAGGGGGTGATGTATAATCATCGCTCAGTTAAGTAGGAGTCTACCTTTGATACAAGTATCACACAGGGAAGATTTTCAATCATCTCTACTCCAAAGCGAAATTCAGAATTAAGGAGTCTTATCATTTGCTGACAGTCACTATGGATTTCTGTGATGGGTGATTTTAGTTGAAACTACTCACAGTTGACAATGAATATGCAAACAGATGCTAATTAAAGCCTTTGCTCGTCTTCCTCCCCCATTGTGAGTATTAGGCCACATTTGGGAGTGTGATATATCCCTCCTTGCCTGATCCTGAGCTCCTGCAAGCCTGTCCCCAGCTTGCCTTCCCCAAGTTTCCAAGATTATTCAGGACATGAATCACTTAGATCTGAGCCCAAGCCAGCTTTTCTCCACCAGTGAGAGAGCTCCCACTCACATAGCCCTCTGACTAATTAACTGATTTCTGCCGAGGGCCTTTTTGTGGACAGAGGAAAACACGTAGCCCTTTAAACACGCTTAATTAAGCTGTATGAAATACTGGACTCCTTAGCAACGGGCTGGGTCTTGAAGCCAGCCTTGTGGCATATTTGCACATGGTGCTCTGCGTTTGCGTGTTTGAAATGGGATCGATCTGTCTGGAGGGTCCATGTGTGTCTTGCATTAGACACATTCTTCCTTGGCATGGCCAGGTTGGATGAGAGTTTGGAGGAGCTGATCCTCCCCAGACCTCTCCTTTGAGACGAGTTGTGATTCACAGGTATTGGCTGGCTGCCCCCCAGATAAAGGATTCTAGATGTACAGACAATAGCAGAGCTGGTCCAAAGTGATGTTTGAAATACTTAATAAGAGAGAGAGCACATTTTGCCAATCGGAGCAAACAACAGGAGTAACAACAGAAAGAGCTGTGATGTGGGTAGTAACCACGTATCAAGCCTGGAAGAAGTTAGAGTTTACAAAGAGTTGTACATCTGCGTCTCCAGTTTGACGTAGCCCCAACCCCATGAGATGGATTTGGGTACTACCCTAATTTTAGAGATTTCCTACTTTTGAGCCATTTTAGGGATTATTTATTTATTTATTTATTTTTCTTTTTTTGGAGAGGTTTTTGCTATAGGGTGTGTGCGCTCGCCAGAAAGACAGAGAGAGATAGCGAGAAATCACCCCCAAGGGGGATGGCCACGCCACAATCCCTTCTTCTCCATTCTTCTCTTGGGATCTTGGGCACACATACACATGTGCCTGGTGTGAGTTTAAGCCACTGGGTCTGGGACTTGAACCATGGTCAACTACATGGGAGTCCAGTGATGCAGCCAGTATGCCGACTGCTGGTCCCAATTTTAGGAATCTTAAAATCTTTGGAGATTTCTTAATTTCATGGTTCAGAGAGGTCTTATCAAAGCTGACATAGTTAAGAGGAGAGGTGGAAGTCAGGCGCCCTGTGTGTTCCTGCCACCATAACTTGTGTCTTGTACCCATGCCGATGCTGGGCTGGATCAAGTCCAGGAAGATCAAGAGAAATACTCAACTTGTGGCTGGGATGCCAACTGGGAAGCCTAGGGCAAAGGTGAGAGTGAAGAGTGGTAAAAGGAGGTGGCAAAGCTCTGAGGTTTGGAGTCAAGTCAGAGTGGGGTGTGCCTTTCATACCCTCTGCTCACAAAGTGCTATGATCCTGTGGGAGGCTCAGAGGGCGAGAGGGCTGTGCAGAGTCAATACAGAGAGGAGCATCTCTGGAAGGCCAGGGCGTGCATGTTTATTTGGGAGAGCATCCCTGGCAGCAGAGCAAGCAAGTGGGACGAGCTAGTTACAGAGGTGGGTAACCAGTAGCTTGAATACTACTGAATGAGTTGTCGTTGTGGGCAACTAGGTTGGTACCCTGGAGACCTGAAAACCACGTGGTCCTTGGCTCAGAACGGTGCCACTTGTGCACAGGGAGACTGAGGTAGTTCTTCCCTCCCTGCTATCCCCAGCTCCGGGCATTAACTTCCCTGTACTTCATGGTTGTGCCTGGCCTCTCTAAGTAAGCTCTCAGGATGTCAGAAGGCAATGGAGAGGGGCTGAAGGTGAGAGCTAAGAACTATCTTCACAGCTGCAGATTAACACAGGTGGGCTGGTACAGGACAGGACCTCCACAGCATCCACTACATCCATGACTCACAGAGGACACCGACGGGAAACGCGTTCTCCACTCTGGGCTTACTTTCTCCACTGAAGGGAAGTGATGTTTCAGTCTGATCCTTTGCCCAGGACAGTAGGAGACTGAATGTGCCACTCTATCGTCCAGCTATGAAATAATTGGCAGTGTCTGGACTTCCCTGGACAGTAGGAGACTGAATGTGCCACTCTATCTTCCAGCTATGAAATAAATGGCAGTGTCTGGGCTTCCCCCTCCCCCATCCTCTGACTTATTCGGGGAGCGTTTGGAACCTCCCCAGTGAGAGGGAACCTTGCTTTCAGCTCTGGTGGGAAATGCCACCTCCCCTTTAGGAATGATGGTCTTCTTTCCTCTGTGGCCCCCATCCTCACACGAACCTGTACCTTGCTGGAGGGCCTGGTGGGGACACCTGACAGATACAGAATGTTTTAATTTGGGAAGCCATTGATCTAGAGCATGTTAACAAATGGTACCTGTTGGTTCAAGTGCTGTTTGCCATTCATCTTGTCTTATCTGAGAACTGACTGCATCTAGATAGGAGCGATGTCAGTTCCTGGGGACAGATTGCCAGAGAGACCCTATCCAAAGGCCCAGAGGAATTATCCTTACAGCCTATGAATGACAAGCACACTGTCTCTGTGGATGGCTCAGGAGCCCCGGAGAGAAGAAAGTGGCAGGAAATTACTTGGGCATGACTAAAGACAAGGTATTTTTGTCTCCACCCTAAGGATCAGTCTTCTGGCACTTTGTGGTGAGTGGAACAGACACTGTTACTTATAAGCCTCATTGGGCAGCTTCATGTATGTGAAAAGTGGTGGGTCAGGGGTTCATCCTAGGAGGCCTGGGGCTCGCCTTTATCCAACTGTGCGAACCTGGGCATGGTATTTGCCTTCTCATTTCTCTCCTCACATCACCTGGAAAACAAGCAGAGAAGTCCCAGTCTTGAGCAATCTGTTAGATCAAGGTGAGCAGGACAGTACTGAGAAGAATTAAATGAAGATGCATTTTATTTATGAATTGATGTGAGCAAATCAAGAAAACCTGTGTGGGAGGGGCAAGGCTGGGCAGAGTGACTCACACGTAGCACTGGGTAGACTTGGTGATGTTGACCATCTGAATAAAGATCTTAACTTGAATACCAAGTTAAGAAATTGTTCTTCTACCTTGGAGAGATGGGACCAGGAATAAAGTGGACTTCAGAGAGGAAACCTGCTCCCAGTTCTGCCCTAGTGATAGGTCCTCTGCCTTGAGGTGAGGACAATTCCTGGTATTAGTAGAAATAGTCCTCCTACGTCCTGATATTCCTCTTGTCTTATTCAGACACACCTGCCAACCTCTGAAGAATGCTTTGGCCTCCTCATAGCTATAAAGGGGTGTGCTGGTGTGTGGACGTCATTTGTAGTTACTGCCCAGCACTACTCTGTGTTAAGGGACCATATCCGATTTCCCTCTTGCCCCTGCTCTCATCTCTACACTTTGGAGGCACCAGCTGTTGGTTTAGGGATGGAGCATGTAATCTAAATCAGGCTTTCTAAACATAACACTCTTCTGCTGGTCACAGGGATTGGTTCCAGGATGGCTATATGATTGCAACAGAGCCAGTGAGATGTGATTAGATGTTTAAGGCTTTGATGAGAGACTCTCTCCTCTTCCAACTAGGTGGAAAACTGAGAGGATGGGACCCTGGAGGGCAGAAAGCCATGCTGCCACCGTGTGGAGCTTAAATCAGCAAGGTGGAAGGCAGAATCCAGAGGAAGGGAATTATACTACTGGTACTATCCAACCCCTGAATCTAGCTGTACCTGAAGCCTGACTTACCTCCTGGAACTTTGAATGCTGACCAATTTCTCTTGTGCTTAAACCATTTTAAATTAAGATTTCTATCTCTCATGACTGAAAGTCTCAAAGGAAACATGGACAAGGGATAGTGGCCCTCCAGTCTCCTTTTTAAATAGGTAGGTTGGCAGTCTTACTTTGCTTTACTGTCTCTTGAGCCTGGATTATATGAGTTTGCTCTTACGAGGTGAATAATTTTGGGGCACCCTGAAGAAAGTCCACTTTCTGAACCTGAATGACTGAGAACTTGGCCAGAATATAACCCATCGATGGAAGGCCCTGACTTGAGTGACCATCTCTGGCACTGACAGCTCTGTGGATACCATGGATAGCACCTCATTTGTGCATATTCCAAACCACAGACCTCCTTCCATTCTGACGGAACTGGGGAAGACAGCACGGGCCAGGACACGTATCATTCATTCCTTTACTCACTTGGACATTTATTCAACAAATAAATGAAAGAGAGAAGTCTAGTAAAGTTGAGTGTGATGAAAACATTCACAATATGGCCTTAAATAACCAGTACAGTATACTGCAGTGGCTATAGTTTCTTAAAGTGTCCATGTGAGGCATCTTGAGGATGCTGGCCTATGTTGGGGAGCTTGATGAGGGTAAGCCTAGTGAGGAGTCAGTGCCAAAAGCCATTGAGGCCAGCCAAAGTGGCACAGCAGTAACACAAACCTCTGTGGCCCACATGGAAGGTCCTGAGCTTGTATCTTGAGGTCTCCCTGTGCACAGTGGGCACATGCAGGCAGTGATCCAGGCTGGCCAAGGCTAGGGGCGGGTATGGCATGAAGACAATGTTGGGGGTCATGGCATGAGACCATTCTCTCTCTGTCTTTGTCTCATGGAAGACATTTTTAAAAATGCCATTGTTATAGGACGAAGGGAGTGTTGATGAGCTGCATTGTGTGAAATCCTCAGTTTCATTTTAGGTCCAGATCTCCAAGATTAGAGACCTGTCCTGAGATACAAAATGAAAAATCACAAACACTTATAAAGTAGGAAAAGGGAAGTTTTAATAGGAAAGTGAATACTTTTTAATAGAAAAGAAATAAACCCCCATGCCAGAAAGGTGTACAGGTTGGCAGCTGCCAGAGGGCTACTGCACTGGGCATGGAGACAGGTGTTACTTTTATCATACGAGTTGGTAATGCGTAATTAGCAGAGAAAGGTCTGCCATAGTATCTGATTTCTATGTCTGGTTTCATGGACTTTTTCCTGCACCTGTGCATTTCTCTCTCACCTGAGAGAGAAATTACACATGCTCATTATACACACTCAGTGTGGACTTGGAAGGTATGAGCATTCATATGTAGATGAACTGCCCTGCTAGTTTATTGCCCCAGTGGGGGTTAGGATGTTGACTTAGCATCCTGTCCTAGTGGTGAATATCTGTGTGCCTATTTGGGATGGCAGGAGGGAAGATGACAATTTTCCCAGCAGTAGGAGTAGGGTGGGAGGAAGGAGTTCATGCAGAGGGTCTGTTGGTAACTCCTGATAAGTTGTGATTGATGTGGTAGGATGTCCCTCTGCTATTTTCTTAGGGCTCATTTCTAGCTAACTGCCTATCATACCATCAGGGACACTGTGTTCCACCACGGCTCTGGCTGGAATACATGTGGGCAAGGGGGTTAGCTGGTGGATATTGAAGGATTATTGGAGAGTACAGAAGTATTTCAATATTTCAGCAGCTGGCATAGCTTTATTGATGTGTTCTGGCTACATATGAGACTGAATAGAGCCCAGATTTCGAAAGGCTTTGAATACCAAGTTAAGAAGTTGTTCTTCTACCTTGGAGACAATGGGTCTTAGTACTAGAGGTACTAAGGAGGCTGAGGGGCCAGCAGATGGCACAGTGGCTACGTTGCTGGACTACCAAATGGCCATCTGTGGTTTGAGTCCCAGACTATGGCTTGAAATTCACACTGGGTGTGTGCACGTGCATGGCCAAGGTCCTGAGAGAAGAATGGAGGAGAAGGAACTGCAGCATGGCCATCCCCTCTGGGGGATGACTTCTTATTTTCTCTCTCACTGTGTCTGTCTCTCCCCCTTTCCCACCCCCATGAGCACATGCACCCTAAAGAAAAAACTTCTAAAAAAAAAAAAAAAAAAAAAGAACCTGATCTTGGATTTACACCAGTAGTTATGGCCTGGAAAATGATTGGACAAAGGACCAGAACCTGGAAGGAGATTGGTGACAGTGGTCCAGGTGAGGGATAGGGGCCTGTGTTGGAACAGTCTTCCTCTTTATGGGCTACTGAGCCAAAAAACTTGGAAGGATTTGACTCTGAGATGGTATGTGTGGTTCAGTTGTGTTTCTCTAAGACTTGATTCTTTCCCCGACAGAGTAGGGTCAGAGCTGGCTGTTTTATGCAATCCATTTCCTATTGTATTTAGGAACTTCCTGAACACTCCTAGGAAATCTCCCTTGCAAGATATCACCCTCCATCCCCTAACTTGGATGCTCCTCTGGGATTCTAAAAAGCTTCAATTCGAGATACACATCAGCAGGGAGCTGTTGAGCCATTTAAGCTTTGACTATGTCACTCAGAAGGCTCAGGATAAAGTCTTGAGCACTGGAGAGAAGGGCACTTAAGTGGCTTCGGCTCTCAACCAATCACACTCCACCAACAACCTTGACAGAGTCCCTGGATGTTAATTTCATATTGGAAATGAGTGGATCATCAACCTCTGGGAAATTCATTCATCAAACATTTCCTAAGTCCCTACTACGTACCAGGAACTAGAGAGGAAAAACACGGCAGCAGACATGACTACAGAAAGCTCTAGAAGTTTCCCCTGCTCCTATCTAACAAGCAAATCACAAAATACTTCGCCACCCACAGATGCAAGTGGTTTAGGCAACTCCAACCCCTACCTTTCATTTCCCCTTTAGGCAACGCTGCTGTCAGTGGCCAGGGAAACTGAGGAAGGCCAGGAACTGCTCTGTTCTTGAAGATGCTTCATTTTCCTCAGGGAATTCTTCGGCTTCCAAAGACGGTGGGTCTAAGAGGCTACAGGTCAAAGTGAGCGCCAGCGTGGTAGGTGACCTCAGTTATTCCCGACGGTCAGAGAACAGTGCTCTTGGAAAGAGCCTCTTTACTGCACTTGTGATATCTTCTGCAGAATTTGGAAGTAGTAGCTGTGAGCCCAAATTGGCCACTCAGCCCAGACCAGACTTTAGCCTTGGGGATGGTTTTGTAATTAAGTATGCAATATGGTTCTTTCTGATAATCCCCTTGCTGCTTCAGGGAGGCAGATTCAAAGCTGCTTCTTGCTGAAGTCTCTGGAGAGATTTCTTTTTAATTCAAAACTGGACTCTTAGAGGAGACAACTCACTCTTTTTGTGCTGAACATTGAAAACCTAATATTGTAAAGGACAGTTTTTAGACACAAAGACTGAGTAGTTTTGTAACACAGACTCTTGTGACAGCTTGTATGCCTAGGTGTGGGGGTGGGGAGGAAGCACTGAGGGCAAGAACCATTCAAGCTAAAGGGGGAAATGGAGGGAGAGCAGGGGCGGGACAAGGAAGAGACAAACTTAAGATGAATTCCAGATTGTCCTGAGGGCTAGCTTTCTTGATGGAAGCAGAGAGGCTGAGTGAATTCCATGAGGGTGCCCAGGGATGCTGACTGACCGAGCAAGAAAATCTGCTAGAGTCCTGGGTTGAGGCAAATGCTAGCAATGGCTAATACTTAGGTGGTATTTATTATGTGCCAGGCAGTATTCTATGCTCTTTGCATGTAGTAATGCATTTAATCTTCACAGTAACCCTGGGAGGTAAGGACTACTAGTTTGTTGATAAACTTAAAAATCTTGCCAGAAGGCATGTCTACTCATGATACGAGATTCTGAGAGAGATAGAGAACACCCCAAATGGGGTATGGCCACGTTGCAATCCCTTTTCCTTCATTTCTCAATCTCATCAGGATTTGGGGTACACAGGCACATGCGTCTGGTGTGTTTTTCAAGTGGTGAGGGTCAGATTTTGAACTGTGGTCGGCCATATGGGATGTAGCCCCCTCAGCCACTGTGCTACAGGGCTTGCCCAAGCGCTATTATTAATATCGCCATTTGCCACATAAGGAGATGAAGGCAGAGAGAAGGTAAGTAATGTGTCCCAGGAAGCCAGAGTATTAGCTTAAGCACTTGTACTGATAACCATAGCATCAGGAAGGGCTCTGGGAAATGGGCCCCACCTCCCACCAGCAAGATGAGCTGGGCTAAGTTATTGGATGGACCCTCTATTTTCTTTCTCCAGCACACTGGGGGAGGGTGGAGAACATGGATAGAGTGAGGGAAAAGCATGTGTCTTGTGATTATTTAGTCTGCTATCGGGGTGAAGAAAGGAGAGGGGGTGAGAGATTGGCTTTGCCAGGGAACACCAGGTGGTACCCCAGGGACTCTGGGATTCTAGGAGATCTGAGGTTGGTGAGGAGCGGAAGAGGGCAGGAGAGAAAGACTCAGGGGAGGAGAAGTGAGCCTGGCATCCAGCCCCTCTCGGGTCCTTCCAGACCCAGAGGTAGAATTAGAGGGCTCACTGTCATGCAAGACCCTCTTCATGGAGCCCTCGGGACCTCTGGATGTTGCACAGAAACTTTTTTTTCCTGCTGGCCTGGTCTCTGGGCCTGCTTTCTGAGCCTGCTCTGCACACCTCAGTGGTTTTTACATTCTGTGTTGGGGCCTTTTTCTATCCCAGGCCCCTCCACTCTGAACCCAAGGCCAAAGAAAGCTTAGCCTCCCACAGGACTCACAGCACCGTGTGTTCAGTTTTCTTCCTTTTGGCAGACACATTTGCATCTGCACTACTCATTGTGCCATCCTCATGAGCTCCCTCATGCTGGAAACTTGCCTACTCCCAGAATGGGGCAGGGCCTTTCCTTGTTGGGTCGACAAGGTCAGCCTGTGCGTCTAAGAAGCTACCTGCACCTTCTCTGTGGCCTGGTGGGCCAGACTCTGGCCCCTGCCTGTCCTATCTGTTGATTCTCACAGATGCCTCTGAGAAGTTGCTGAGGACCCTGAGTGGATAGAATTAACACCAACTTTATTCATCTGGCAACAAGAATTTGGTTGGCAATAAATCGCTTCTCCAATGAGAGCATAATCACTTCTCATCAGATTAGTCCTCGCCAGGAGCGGTTCTGAAATCCTTTCTGTGGCTGATCCAGCTCTGACTCCACAGTGGAAAAAAAAAAAAGTGAAAAATAAGAAAAACAAATTAGATGCAAGGATGATGAATTTGATGAAGGGCAAAGATACCTAGAGGCTTTCCCTCCTGTAGAGAAGCTCAGGAAATAGGGAGCGTGGGTCCCAGGCAATTTTAAAAAGCTACAAAAGAAGTCTGGGGTGGCAGGATTAGCTTCCCACAAAACCACTCCTAGGTGTCCCGAAGAGTCTCAGGTGCAATCTGCTTCCCCTCACACAGACGTTTACTCACTGGCAGAGCCGGTAAGGCCAGTTCCCACAACATTTTCTGTGAGCTCAAGTTCTGGCTCTCTGTCCTTTTACATTCAAATTTACCTCGCAGGGAAGGGTCACTTGAGGCAGACACAATCTTATTCTAGAGGTTGGGTTCTGTGCTCTTGCCAACATAAGACATCCAGTGGGCCTTCTAACCATTGACCACAGAACCATGCCTCAGTATAAAGGGTACAGACTAGGGCCAGCAGGTGGTATGGTGGTTAAGGCACTGGATTCCCACATGGCCAACTGTGGTTCAAATCTCAGACCTGATGGCTTGCTTTCTCACTCTCCCTTTCTCTCTGGTAACCAGCCAGAAAATTAAAATAATAATAATAATAATTAAGTGAAAAAATAATCCTTCAAAAATAAAAAAGTGTACAGGCTTCCCTGCACTCTTACACCCTATTCATGCACAGTAATCTCCCGCTACTGGGATATCCTCCAAGACCACCTCTGCATGCCCCAAAGTACAGATCCCACCAAACCTGACACGAGCTGTTCTTATACATACATTCCCATGGCAAATTTTAATTGCTAAATTAGGCACAGTGAGAGATTGACAACTAATGATAAAGTAGGACACCCATAGCAACATACTGTAGTAACAGTTATGTAAATGTCATCTCTCTCTCCCAAATATCTCATTGCGCTGTTCCATGGGAAATTGAAACTATGGAAGATGACTCCTTGGGGGGTGGGTACCGTACTGCCTGTAAACTATTTTCATCTAACCCACACATCCTCAACAGCATTCATTTCACCAGTGCAAGCATACTAGGGTCTGAATACTTGTGTCTCCTCCAAATTAATGTATTGAAATCCTCCCCCTCAAGGTGATGGTATGAGGAGGTGCGGCCTTTGTAAGGTGATCAGGTCATGAGGGTGGAGCCCTCATCAGTGGGATCAGTGCCCTTATGAAAGAGCCCAGAGAGCGCTTTTCCCTTGGGTCTTGTGAAGGCACAGTAAGAAGATGGCCTTTGTGAGCCAGGAAAGGGCCTCGCCAGATACTGCCAGTACCAAGCCACCAGTCTGTGAGAAATAAATTCCTGTAGTTTGAGAGTCACCCAGTTTATGATTCTGTGATAGTAGCCCAAAAGAAGAAAGTCAAAGCTCATTTTTTGATAGCCACCTTGTGCGTCAATGGGGCCACTGTTTTTTGTTGTTGTTGTTTTTTACCAATACAACCTATTTCCTGTTTCTGGCATGTTTCTTGCTAATTTCCAGGGTCTCGGCTGTTGATGGAAATGCACAAAACGCATGTGTTTACAGCTGCTGCTTCTTACATGGGCTTCCTCTCGTGTTAGCTGATCGCCCTCGGACCACGGCTTTTCCTGGACCACAGCTTCTTGAGTAAGGCAACTGCCCCTAAAACCGAGTTCTTCTTGTACTGACATACCTGAAAATAAATTATGGACATGATACAAGGCACCACAAATGACAGGTCTTTTGACTCAAAAACTGGAGACTTTAGAGAGATGAAATAAGTCTTGTATGCAGGCTACAGATTCCGCCATTGACTGAATTCAAGTCCTAGCCACTTACCCTGACACTCCTCTAGCTGACCTTTGACCCCAACCACAGATACAGCCACCAAATTCTCCAGACTCCAGACCCTGGGCAACCTTCTCCTTAGCCACGAGGAACCTGGCAGGGATTGTAGACCAGTGCGTGACCATAACTCTTCAGGACATAAGATAAATCTTAAGCCAGCCTGGGTTCCCATCATAAATTTAGCTTGGCTGGAACTCTTTGTCAGTTGTGTTCCTGCAAGAGACATGGATTTTCACCTCATTGCAATACAAACCACTTGATCTTGGCCCCTGGGAGATATTTCGTTGGGGCGTTCACCTCCTATAAACACACTGCCTAGATTTTTGGCACATTTGGGGACTCAGAGTCAATTTAGCATTTTAAAGAGGCTTAAAATATGTAAAGCATCCTAATAAAAATATAGTTAGGGCCCAGGTGGGAGGAATAATCGTTACATTAATGCATGGGGCTCGTATTCCCAAAGGTACTTTTTGCTTATGTAAAAACCTTCCCCCCAGTTACTGGTCTCAGGAAATGGCAATGTATTTACATATTTTTTTTTTTCTGAGAACATTGGAATTTCTGAGTCAGGTTTTTAATGTTCCATCATGTTTTTTATTTACAAAGCAAGGCATAATTATAGACAGCACCATGGATGCGACCTGCGTTTTGGAACCAGGCACCCGGTAGTCTCATTACAGTTCTGCCACCAACTAGCTGTGGGGTGTTGGGCTTTTAACTTTAACCTCTCTGGACCTGAGTTTCTGCATTTGAAGTTAAAAAAAAAAACAAACCAAAACAAAAAAAACAACAAACCTAATCTTATGGGGGTTATGAGTGATTAAATTGCTCAGTGTAAAGTACTTGTTCTTTAGCAAGTATTCAGGTAAGAGTTAACAGACTTTTGCATCTTCTGAAAGGCCAGCACAGCATTTCAAAGAGGGCGAGCTGATGGCCAGGTAAGCTGCTGTGTTGGCTCTCATGCAGCAGTTTGGGAGAAGGCATGTAGACCCCAGCTTCCTAAGGACATTTCTAGAATTTAAGCTGTCATTTCATGCATGTGCAGCACTTTCAGGGTGCCAAGGGAAATGGAATTACACTTACTTCTTGTGTGTGTGTTTGAAAATAGAAGCAGGTATGTTTTTCCTAAAACTGAAGCTGACACGGTGTAGTATGATTAATTTGATAAAAGTAAACTGATAAAAATTTCAAAAGACAGAACAGGAACTGATAAGGATGGAGTTTGTCAGATGGATTCAGACACAACAAATACTGCCTGAGTAACTTAAGTGAGCCAAGGGCAGTGGGATGGGTTCTTTTTCACTGGTTTTTGGGTTTAATTCACATCAGAACCTTACTGGGGGACTCTTACTTTTTTTTTTTTTTTCATGATTACCATAGAGGATGACATAGAGGCCATGAAGTGTTTGTCCAGGCCTCAAAGTCACTATGTGTTGGAGTCGGAATTCAAACCAGGCCTGTCTGCCTGGAGAATTATTTTTAATTCTATGAAAAGAGGGAAATACCCTGCAAATATTTTGAGGGGTTGGTATGTACACACAACTGAGAGGGCCCTGGCAGTCATTTGATCTAAAACTTTTCTGGCTCAATTTTCAGTGGGAAGTCCTCCTGAATGAGGTAAAGACAGAAGTCTTTTAATGCCCCATATAAGCCAAGGAGGACAGTTGTATTAACCAGTCTGAAGGTGGTTTGGTTCACGTGGCATTTTTGTTTATTGAGCACCTACTGTGTGCCAGGCTTCTCATTTGGGCCTCACAGCATCCTGTTGAGGTAGTTATTATTATCGTCACTTTATAGATAAGAGGACAGATATTTAGAGAGGTGATAGTCCTAAAAACAACACTGCTGGTAAATATTAGAGCCAAGATCTGCACCTGGGTTTACTGATTTGAAAGCCCTTGTTATTTTTAACCATACACTCATGCCACTTTTTAGGCTGGAATCTGAAATTCAGAAAGAACTAAAACTCCTATTTTTGTAAATGACGGTGGGTGAAGTCCACAGTGAGAGGACCAAGGAAATGCCTCAGGACCCTGCAATGATGGCTCCTAATCTGGTGTGAGTGTGGGAAGCAGGTTCTGAACCCACCATGCTGGGAAGTGCGGAGAGACTTAACTGGTCCAATCGTGAAGCTCAGGCCCAGAGAAAGAGTGCGACCTGGAGGCCAGTGTGGGGATGTGGAAAGAGCGTGGGGTTAGGGACAAATCCTGAACCACCGTTTCCTACTGGGCGAACTTCAGTAAGTGGTTTAACTGGAGCCTTCGTCTCCCACCTAGAATGCGATGGAGTGACTGCTGGAGCCCTCCTAGCTGTCTGTACTATCGACCCCTCAACATAGCTGCAGACTGTTTCCTTCTTTTCCTTTGAAATAAAAGCAATTCTTCAGGCAGATCTGGTTTGAATTCCGACTCCATTGAAAATAAGAAGGCCCTTGGGAATGAGCAAGGAGACCAGACAAGCGGCCCAGCAGTAGGTAACCACAGGTCCGACTGGCTCAGCCTCACAGCTTTCTGGGGTGAAGGAGAGCATCAGTCCTCACCTGGGCATTGCTGGGGGCTGTCCTGAGGCATGTGAGGGAACTGCAGCTCTGGCATCCTCCCTCCTCAGCCACGGCTCAGAGTCACTGGCTCTCCAGGTCTCGCAGCAGGTGGGTGCTGAGGACATCTGGGTACGAGCTCTGTGGAGCCTGGAAATCCAGCTCGGCGCTTCCTCAGTCTGGGATCCCTTGGGACTGAGTAACGAAGAGAATGTAGTCCCGCTGGTGGCTGCCTCCTTGTTGCTAAGCGACCAAATATTTGATATTAAGTTCCTGTTGATGAAGCTAATTGCAAAGGTTAATTGTCCTCTGAGATGAAAAACGGTCCGGGAACGTGTTTAGGAGCTGTGAACTTCGGAGAGAACGTTGATTTCTTGAAAAAGTCTATTTTTCAGACTTGATGGCATCAGCACTTTGCTCCTCCTGCTGTGTTCTTCCCTTAGTGTGGAAGTTTTCGAACTTAGCAAAGGAACTCCCTGCTCCAGGGAGCTCTTAGGTGAAACCTCAGGAAATGAGAGACAGCACGGAAAGCAAACCGGAAGGGGAGGAGCCGCGGGCCCCGCCCACCTGGAGCCCCGCCCACTCGGAGCCCCGCCCACTCGGAGCCCTCCCTCTTTTCTCCTTTCTCCCACCGCTGGTTTACCTGTGGGCTGAGCTGCTCCAGGTTATTAGACTGCGGGGTTCCTGCAAGGTTAAGCTGTGCTCTGTATATCCAGGTATCGAGTAACCAACATTAAGCTCGATGCAGGACACTTGAACAGCAAATGCATGTCTAGTAAGTGGCGCTCTCACCTGTCGTGAACCTGCTGAGCCAGGTAAATGCAGCTAAAATACTTCTGATTCAAAGGTCATATGCTTTAGTCCCACCATTATTCTAGCTGCAGGGTTATGGATCCTTTCGGGAACAGGACAAGGACATGAGAAAAGAGGAAACGGTGATTTCCAGCTCAATTCCAGTGTTTACTGGCTACTTGGGCAGCTGTCTATACCCTCGGGAGCCTCAGTTTTCACCTCTTTAAATGGGGGCAATAAGGCCCACCTCACTTCTCAGGGCTGCTCCAAGCACAGGGATTGTGGTATAAGAAGGACACGGCTCAGTGCTTGACAGTGCGGGAGATCGGGGAACGACAGTGTCCTGGCTGCCGTTTTCTAACAAGAGGCTGCAGTGGTCCCTGTGGGACAACTTGCCTCAAGCAGAAAGAGAGATTCCAATTCAGTGCCTAGGAGGTTCCTAGGAAGGGCATGGCACAGAGTCTGGGGTCAGAGGCAGTGGGCACACAGGAGGTGGGTGTGGCTCTCTGAACCGTCTCCAACAGCATCTTCTCCATTCCACAAGTGAGGATCCATCTGAGAAGGTGCCAGCGCTCTCATCTGGGGGGTGGGGGGGCAGCACGTGGTGCTGACACTGGCTCTGTCTCAGGGTCACCTGTGGGGACAGTACACAGATGGCAGTATCACTGAGCTGAGCAGGTTCCCAGAATCTGAGGAGAGCTCAGTCCCCTGACAACTGGGCTCCTGAGGAGAATCAATTCATGCCTACCAAGTGGTCAGCCATTCTTTCACTCAGCGCGTCTTTAGAGAACCCTATCGTGTGCAGAGTTGAGGGGTACAAAGATGGAAGACACGAATCCTACCTCAAAGAGATCCTCGTTTAGTGCAGGGACTGGCGAACAATTTCCATAAACAATCAGCAAATACTTTTCCTTTTGTGGGCCATGAAGTCACCATTGCTATTACAATGTGGACAACAATCGCCAACAGTGCATCCCAATAAAACTGTATTTAAAACTCAAGTTTGGCCTGGGGGTAGTTTACCAACCTTAATCTCATGGGAAAGACAAGTGATACAGAGAACATTCCAGAATAGTCCAGTAAGCACCATCATGGAAATGATACACAGAGTGGTAGGGACTCAGATGAAGGAAACATACCTCTTGCTTGGGAAATTTCCCAAAGAAATTGATTAATTTTTGTTTGGAAAAAGAACTTACTTTTGGAAAAATTATTCTCTTTTTAAATTTTTCTTTTATTTCAGGTTTTTGCCATAGGATGCATGTGCTTACAGGAGACAGACATAGACAGTGAGAGGGAAAGTGATAAATCACCCCCTGGGGAGAGGAGGATGACCATGCCTCAATCCTTTCTCCTCCATTCTCCTCCTGGGATTTTTTTTTTTTTTTTTTTGAGATTTTTTTTTTCTGGACAGGACAGAAAGCGAGAAATCACCCCCCAGGGGGGATGGTCACGCCGCAATCCCTTCTCCTCCATTCTCCTCCTGAGATCTTGGGCACGCACGCAATGCGCCCGGCGTGAGTTTCAAGCCACCGGGTCTGGGACGCGAACCGCGGTCGACTACGTGGGAGTCCAGCGACATAGCCATTACGCTAACTGCTGGTTCCCTCCTCCTGGGATTTTTGAGCACATGCTCACACGCACCTGGCTTGATTTTCAAGCGGCTGGGTCTGAGACTTGAACTGTAATTGGCCATGTGGGGAGTCCAGTGCCTTAACGACTATGGCACCTTCTGGCCCCCAGGAAAGTAATTTTCTACATCTCAATTTATCTATAAAATGGGGATTCTTAATATTATAGAGTACATGGCATAAATGTAAGGACTTGTGCACCTCACTTACTATCTACGTCATAGTTACATTCATAAGCTAATTCGAATGTTAGCAATAACAATATTGAATGTTCCTGTTTATCTGCTAGGTCCTTCATGAGTTGTAGATATATCATCTCATTTAAAGCTCATAATGACCCTATGAGATAGCCATAATCACTCCTTTACGTATGAGAAAACAAAGACACAAAGTGGTTGAGTAATTTGCCTGGTAAGGCAGATCCGGGATTCAAAGGCAAGTCATGACTCCAGAGCCAGACCCCTTTAGCCACTATTCCGTGATAAGCACTAATAGTATATATGTGGCCTCTGTCAAGTGGGCCAGCAGGTGCTTCTGTAAGCAGTGGGTTCTGGGCTTCATATTTACCCTTGGGCAGAGAGCCTCAGTGGGCTGGGTGTGGCATGGGATAAGTCACGTTCATACCCTGTTACCAAGACACCCAAGGGGCTGTCCCCACTCTGCCTGCCTCAAGAATGCAAGGGCATGTGGTGGTGTCCTTTAACCTTCTGTACTTTGCTGCAAGAGATGTAGCACACACACACACACACACACACACACACACACACACACACACACACACACTGTTGTCTCAGATGGGGCCAGAAGCCCTCATAAAATGGATACTAGTATCTGGTAAGGTGCTAGCGTTTCTAACTTAGGTTTTCTTGCAACCAGATGGGTATTTCTACTTTCTTTTGTAACTGAAAAAACAAGCTCAATGAGGTCAAGTAACTTGGCCCATGGTCACACAGCATGGAAAAGACACAACTGAAGTTTAAGCAACGATGTCCCTCATTTGAAGTCCAGTATGTTTCTCATCCTACCAAGTGTTACCACCCTTATTCATTCTTGCCTTATCTAGTCTCACTGGCTGCCTCCATAAAACAAAACAAAACAGAAAATCTATAGACTCTGATAATGGTGGACACTGATATTCTTACCTCCCCCACTCTTTATTTATTTATATTTTTTAATTTTCCAGAGGGCATGTGTGCTTCCTGGAGAGAGAAAGAGAGAATGAGAAGGTACTCCCCACGCAGGGATGGTCATGCCATAATCCCTTCTCTATCCCTCCTTTTGGGATTTTGGGCACACACACATGTGCCCAGTGCGTTTCTCAAACAGCCAGGTCTGAGAGTCTAACTGCGCAGTCAGCCATGTGGGATCCAGCTGCCTTAACCACCAAGCCACTGACTGACCCCACTCACCCTTTTTGATCTATCCCTTTAGAAATTATGCTTTCATGCTGTGTTCACCACAGGGGCAAACGAGCCAACTCTATTAAGAAACAAAACCACAAGTGCTGTGGGCTAAGCATGCCTATGTCTGCTTCTTGACTGATGGCCTCCCAGGGATAGGACAGTCTGAGTGGCTATTCATGCTTTTAGCGGCTAATTGCATTTCTTAACTATGGCTGCTTCAGACCAAGTTACACAAAATCCAATTCCTGGAAGTCTGACACAGCATATTAGAGCAGCAAGGTAGAGCTCATCTTACTGGAAATCTTTCCTGGTCTCCTGGGGAGGTTGAGTACAGCAACGAGCATGAGCCCCAGACCACAAAATTCTCCCAGGGCTTCCAGTGAGAGTTGGCCCTTGAAGGGGACGTGTGAGTCAGTCCAGGTAAGGCCAAAACGATGGCTTGTCTCTGTTTGGGGTTGGTCTGGGTCAAAACATGGAAGCTCAGTAGAGAGGGTATTCGATCTGTAGGAGCTTAGATGTTGTTATTCCTGTTCTCATGGTCACTATGAACTAGACGCAGGCACCAGTCCTCGAATGTGGGCCTCACCCCTAGCATCTGAGGATCTGAACTTTGATCTGAGGCTGAGGTTCAGGTACTCTCTACAGAGCCCTGGGAGCATTTTGCGGTCCCTCTCCATATCACCTTTCTCTTGTTGCTGCTACTACTGCAATGACCACGTCTGTGCGGGCTTTGGCCAGTTTCACACAGGTCCAGCTTGGTAGTTTCTTTCTTCAGATCTGTGTATGTTGTATAGGACTTCCCTGCTGATGCTACTGTCAAATCCCACTCTGGACCCACACATGTGCAAAGAAGTGTAAAGAAGTTAATAGCCATAAAAAAGGTTTTGACGCATGGAAGTCTTCCCTCATCTCCTCTGATAGCTAGTCCTGGGGCACAGCATCTATGGCCACAGGGCTCTCAGAGATGCCGTGACTATGCATTATGGAATTTCTTCTGTAGTTACAACCAGAAGTTGGTGACTACACCACGGTCAGGCTGGAGGATTTCTTAGCACAGGTGGGGCTAGTCGCTGGAGCAGGTCTCTCTAGGACAAGAGGTCCCCACTGAAGTGTTGATGACATCAGTTTCAATAGTGGAGCTGAGGGGACTGGGTTAAACTAGAGTCAGAAGTAAACTCCTTCAAAACTAAAAAGGTTCTGACTGACACCCTTTCCTTTCCGAAGAAGTTACTGACTGCCATAAATGAGGATGGATCTTGGAGAGGACACATCCTGGAAGTACTACCTCCCTGCTCTGGAATACACCCTCTGGCTGGTCCCAGAGTTAAGCTATAGAGCTAGTCAGGAGCTTCCTGGACCCATGGCTTTGGCGCTTACTCAAGCGCTTACTCAAAGCTCCTACATAGTTTTAGAAATCCTAGACAAAATGAAATCAGGACAGACCTTGTGCTAACACACATCTTCACCACAAACTCTCATCCAGACTTCCACACGCATGTTCAGAGGCTGCAGTGTGCTCATAAGGGCAGACAAAAAATGGTCTCATCTAGGGACTCTTCTGCCTGGGCTGACTGCAGGTCTCTCTTCTGCTGCTTTAAACCAGCAGGGATTCTACTCGGGAGCCACAAAAGGGTGTGGAGAGACGGTGCTAGTGTAGGGATGCAGGAACAGCACATATCACAATATCCCTTGCAGTCAGTATTAGGTTTAGGTCAGGTGCTAGGTGCTGGGATGGAGGCAGAAGTCCCATGTGCCACTTTCTGCCCTGGCTATGCAGCTCTGTGTACTTTGCCTACTCTGTCTCTTTTCCCACCACCTGACTTCAAGCAAAGGACTTCAGTTTGCAGAACCCCATGATGAAAAAGCTTGGTTCTTGAGATTGCTTGGAGGTAGAGGCACCTACTCATCTGGCTGTGCTAAGCATTGAGATCTGGGCTTTTTTTTTTTTTTTTCTTTTTTGCCATAGAGTACATGTGCTCACTGGAGGCAGATGGTGAGAGAGAGAGTAAAAAATCACCCTCTAGCTGGGATGGCCACACTGCAGTCCCTTTCCCCTATTCTTCTCCTGCGACCTGGGCATGCATACATCCATGCCGGGTGTGAGTTTTAAGCCACCAGGTCTGGGACTTGAACTATTGTCAGCCATATGGGAATCCAGAGCTTTAACCACCATTCTACCTGGGGGCCTCAAGATCTGGGCTTTTTTGTTACTGGAGCTTAGTTCACTAACACTAACAGATCAGGGGGACAGTGTCCTTCCAGCCTCTTTCCCCCAAATCACGATATGGTTGGAAGAAGTTGTATCTCCTCTCCTGGCTCCCCGCCTCAGCTGTCTTTGCCAGGCTGAATCATGATGGAGGCATCGGAAGGTTTCATCTCAAGCTCTGTGGCAGGAGCAGGTTTGTGGCTTACTCTAGTTATTTCTCGCTGCGTACAGGGGGAGGATCTTTGAGAAGCAGCCTGCAAAGACCCAGACCTATCTTGGTTCCATCGGATGAACTCTCTAGTCTGTGTGGTTTTGTCTCCACTCTTGGTTCCCCAACAAGATTGTGAGATTCCACTTCTCAAATCCTTTAATATACAAACTGGAGTGCCCTAGACCTCCCGTAGGCTGATGGCGGTGTCCCTGGGAGGGAGCAGCCAGGGTGTCCACAGGACAATTTCAGAAGCTCTTCCCCTTCCCACTGCAGTTGGGGAGTCCGACTGTGGCTGATTCCTTCCCGGGCTCCTTTGAGAAGAGCTCTCACAAAGGGGAGTCCTCCTGTTTCCTGGAGACACACAGCACACACTAATTTGAGGAAAAGACATTTTTCTTGATAGAAAGTTCTAGGACCAGCAGTTGGTATAATGGTTATGTCGCTAGACTCCCATGTAGTCATCTGTGGTTTGAATCCCGGACCCGGTGGCTTAAACTCACGCTGGGCTCACGTGCGTGCATGCCCAAGATCCCGAGAGGAGAATGGAGGAGAAGGGATTGCGGTGTGGTCATCCCCCTGGGGGGTGATTTCTCGCTTTCTCTCTTTCTGTCTCTATATCTTTCTGGCAAGCGCATGCGCCCTATAGCAAAAACCTCTCCAAAAAAAAGAACAAAAGAAAGTTCTGACCTCATTCTTTACCAACGATCTCTGTCATTAATGTGAGGCTCACTCGGCTCTTGTCTGGGCCTGGATTAAGTTCCAAAGACCATCAATAAAGCTATAAATGGCTCCGTTTTTCTTTTTCCCACTAAGATGAGATGACAGCCCTTCCTTTTGGGAAGGACAGTTTCCAAGTTATTTAATTCTATTGGGGGATTCCAGATTATTCCCATACTCTTCCCAAAATTATGTGTGTAGATACACACATACATATACACACATGCATGCATACACATATACCACTAGGTGTACATAGACATGTATGTATGTACATATATATAATATACATATGTGTGTGTATGTATATGTGTGTGTACATGTATCAGTCCCAGAAGATAACTTTATTTCCAAGCGCATTTTCATCTCGGGCCTCTGCACTTGCTGCTCCCCCACCCCCCTGTCTAGAACAATCTGGCTGGCTTGCTCCCTTTTTCCTGTAGGCTGTTGCTCAGATGTTCATCTTCTCAAGGAGATAGTCCTTAACTACCCTATGAAATGGCATTGCCCACCCCACATTAGTATCTTTATCTTCGTTCCCTGCTTTATATAACTTCATAGCATTTCTACCATGCTATATGTGGGCTTCAGAAATTTCATGGAAAATATGAATTATGAAAGGCTATGCTGGAATTTCTTTTTTTTTTTGGCTCCAAAATAAAATTTATTCGGATTCCACTTTTCCACAAGCTTTTTGAAGTACCCTCCTATTTCACTTGTTACTACATCCAAGTAGTCCCCAGGTCTACCTCTGCATCTCGAACAGTGCCTGGTACATGGCAGATGCTCAACAGATATTTGTGAAATGAATTCACGATCCACCGTTACAGAGAAAGTCGGTCTCAAAGGGCGTAGTTAGTGTCAGCGCTAGTGCATGTCGAGAGAGATTTCGATCCCAGGAATTTCTGCTTCGAAGCATTTTTATTTTCTGCTCTGACATCAGACGTCAGGCGTGTGCAATGTGGCCGTGGGGTTGTTATATTGGATGACACAGCCGTGAGGGGCATATCCAGGGTCCGACACAGGGCACAAATGAGCTGACTCTGTCTAGTGGCCACGCTCTCTGCAGTGTTTCCCTTCTACCCACAGACACGTTTTCATTGTCAGCAGCATCTGTGGCTTCGAAATTGCTTTGCCCCTCTGTGGATCAAATACCATCAGCTTCTTATCTGCCAGGACTGCCTCTGAGGGTTTCAAACCATGCTTGTGCTCTTCTAGGCTCAATGGGACCTGGGTCAGGTATTCCCTGATCCCAGTGACAGTCACACACATGTCTCTTGTCCTGCTGGCTGTGTGTCCCTTTCCCAGGTGGCTCCTGCCCTTATGGAGGGGCTTTGTGATTACCTAATCACATTTTGGTGATCAAAATTTGAACTGCCATGCTCACCCTCACTTTCGGCCATAAAGGCTTCCACAGAAGAGATCAAATCCCTCTTTAAGTCAGTGAGATCTTTAAATAAAGCTGATGCTTGTATCCCATTCCCTGAGATTCTGATTCAATTGGTCTGTGTATGGTTATTTAAAACAACCTCCTCAGGTGGGGCCAGCAGGTGGCGTGGTGGTTAAGGCACTGGACTCCCATATGGGTGACTATGATTTGAGGCCCACCCAGATTTGATGGCTTGAAAAATCATTCTGGGCACATGTGCATGCATGCCCCAGATCCCAGGAGAATGGAGGAGAAGGGATTGCATAGTGGTCATCCTCCGATGGAGGGGTCTCACTTTCCCCCTTTCTTTCTCTTTCTGAGGAGCATACACACAGCAAAAAGCTAAAAAGCAAACAAACAAACAAACAAACAAAAAACCCTTGCCAGGTGATTCTAAATGGGCAACCAAGTTAGAGAATGCTCCTTTCATTGGCTGTATCATCTCTTTCTGGAAGAAGACATAGAGAATACAGTACAGCTGAAAGCAGGAGCATTTCAGAAAAAGTCCTATCTCATCCTCGAATCCCCTGTACTTTCTTAGCCAACTCTCCACTCAGACCTACCCAGAGACCCCATCCTCTTTAGGCTCACTGTAGGATCCTGCTATTTCTGGTTTCTATTTATTTATTATTTTGCTTTTTTACTGTCTAAAGGTGCATGTGTGTGTGTGTGTGTGTGTGTGTGTGTGTGTGAGAGAGAGAGAGAGAGAGAGAGAGACGCTCCCAGTGGGTGTGGTTACACCACAATCCTTTTTCTCCATTTCTCCATCCCATCAGGATCCAGGAATGTTTCTTAAGCAGCTGGGACCACCTGAATTTAAACCGCAGTCGGCCATATGGGACCTGGCTTCCCAGGCACAGTGCTTATCTACTGCTTTACAGGGCTGGCCCTGGTACTTCCGTTTTCTAGCTGCCTTTTTCATTTTTTTCCTGCAAATCATAGCAATTCTTCTGAAAAAGAGATTCTTTCCAGTCATCTTGTGTGCCTCAGTTTCCTCGTCAGTAAAATAGGCACAACTATGATACTGAATTTTGTAAGCTAGATGGGGAATTAGCAGTGGGAGTCCCAGGAGCTGGACCAGGGCTGGGTACAAACATCCCCATCTCCCAGTGAGTGAAACAAGAGGACCTGCCCAGGGGAGGCACCACAATGAAGGGGGACCGATGATGCAATGCTGGTGCCCATGTGGCCTGAATAGAAGAACAGCTCATTTTTAGACAGACTGGATGATACAGACACCAACTCAGCCTTTCTGAAACTGCCATCGTGGTGGAGCAGATCAAAATTTAGACAAGAGTAGCCATGTTGCCTGAGGTTCCATTCCAGGGTGGGTATGGGCAAAAGTCCCGAGAGACTCAAGTTTGCATTGAGCTCCCTCGCAGCCCTTTCCTTCAATAGCAGCTGTCACGTGACAAGCCTTTGTTTCATTAGTCCATTCAGCCCACCATTCTAGTCATGTTCTAGGCTTTACATGATTGGCCCAGGGTGTGGAGGGTAAGAATTACATTGCCTTGTTTACTTTATCTCTAGGGCTTGAGTGTACGCTCTATAAATATTTCTCAAGTCAACAAATGAATACACGAGCTAATGAATGAATCCCAGGGTACCAGAATTATGAGAATCCACATGTGTACACAGAAGCCAACCTGGCAGGTAGATGGTGGATGAAGGGTGTGATATTGTCAACAGAGTACAATGAAGCCTTAGTGCTCAAAACTATTGGGGTAGGAGTTTGCATCAGGGAGCAAGATAGGCCACAGACTATGGGGTGCAGAAGAATCTCAGTTTAGGAGCTTGTCAGAAAGAGCTGGGAATCACAGCTCCAATGTGCAGCCATGGTGTTGCTGTGGTCAGGGGCACTGCATCCTTAGAGTATCAGAGAAAGCTCCATTTGGAGCCCATAGAGGTTTAGGGCTGAGGTGGGAGGTTGGTTAGAGGCTTGGGGCAGGGCTGGTCTTTGGATGAAGAATCAATGGGCCCAGCAGCTGCCATGGACCCGGGCAGATGCTGTCATGAAAAAGACATACAATCCACTCCAGAGACAGCTGGTTAGTGAAGCGGTTGCTCTGCAAGCAGAGGTGGCTACAGAATCCAAGGCTTTACCATAGATCATATCATGTTTCAAACACATTTCCTTGTGTCGGCAATTTCACTTATTCTGCAGATTGTGCCTGAATCAAGAGCCATAATTCCTGCCAACAAGACTGGGGCGGTGTCATTTGGGCTCTCAAACTGGGTTTGTGTATTGCAGCTAAATAGCTGTCTCTTACTTTAGGAGAAATAGGATTTGAAGATGCACCATCAGCACAGCCATGATGACAGATGAGAAGCCCACAATCTGGCAGGGCCTGCCCCAGACAGAGCTGACTGCACACCTGGCAGGCTCCCTCTGCACCTGCTGGTGATGTCGTTTCACCTGTGACATTTTGCTTTGGACTGGCAAGTGGGTTCTGAGGCGGCTGGTTTGCTGAGGGGGCAGGCAGAATCCAACACTTGAGGGTCACCTCTAAGTTTCCTAAGCTATGCAATAGCAGAGGCACTGGAATACCCCCTGAAGCACAGGCTGACTTCCCAGGCATCTTGTCTACCTCTGCAAGACAGAACACCTGCACTGCGGATGGGAGCCTGGATGAGTCAGACTTCCTAAGGTTACAAGAGGTGAGGTGTATAGACAAGGTGCAGTGACAGGCGTTGTTACAGTCATATGAAAGAATGTGGAGTAGGGTGGACATACATTTCCTCTGCCAGGGTTTCTGACACTGGATGGAACCACCACATAGCTCAATGTTATTAGTTCTGAGAACCTTTTTATTTTAAAATTTTCTTTCTTTGTTATAGGATGTGGAATGGACCTTCATCTGTTTCTTAGACTAACCAAAGTTAAAATCAGTCAGTGCTGTATATCCCCTCCTTTCTTTTTAATTTAGAATTATTTATTTTATTTTATTGAGTATTATTTTTAAATTTGACCAGACAGAAAAAGAGAGAGAGAGAGAGAGAGAAAGAGAGAGCAGGAAAGTGAGAAATCAAGCTGCCAGTTTTGGGACTCAAACTGCAATTGGCTGTGTGGGAGTCCAACACTTTAACCACCATGCCCCTCTATACCCTCCTCTCTAAAGCAGGCCAACTGACTCACCTCTGCAGGACACCGCTCTAATACTAACAGTGTGCAAGAGCAGGAGCTAGAGGTCTTGGGTCGTGAATTGTTAGCATAGAGGCAGAGTCCTGGAACGTTTTTCTTTCCCTTGTGAGAGGAGAGGAGTGTTCTAACCTTGCCCCTGCCAAGTGAGTGGTAACTTTGATTAACAACCTAGGATACTTCTTTCTGTATCTTTCTCCATATCTATAGTTTATTTGACCAGAAAAAGATTGTATAGTATGAACATCTTGCTTTTCTTACTCACCATATCCCCAGAAACCCTCAAATTGACCTCATGGAAACCCTCCAAATCAATTGGATTATGTATTTTCAGAGGTTGTCTAATATTTATGTATAATATGGTAAGGGTGTATCACAAATATTTTTCTCCAGCCTTCCTTGCTTTGGTATTCATTTTGTCTGTTCCTTCTTATTTGTTTTCTGTTGCCACTACAAATAATACAGCAATAAATATTACTATATGTTCTGCAGAATTTTTTTTCTGTCGAGGATGGATTTCTAAATCTGAAGTTTGGGTAGTTTTACTTGTAATAGAAATTGCCAAAATGATTTCCAAAAAGGCTGTAGCAATTCATAATTCCACTAGCAATGTGTGAATATAATTTCCTGTTTCTGTCCCAACAATATATATTATGCTTTTTAAAATGTTGTTGGTCTGATGAATATAGAGTGATATGTATTTTTTAATTACCAGATATTTTATGTGTCTGCCAGGTGAGAGAGAGAAAGAGAGAGAGAGAGAACCCCTAATGGGGTATGGTCACACTACAATCCCTCCTCCACCATTTTTTCATACTGTCGGGATTTTGGGACATATGTTCACAGAGCATCTTTTACAAGTTGCTGGGACCAGGATTTGAAACACAGTCAGCTGTGTAGGGTCCAGCTTCCTTAACTACTAGGCTACAGGGCCAACCCACAAAGAGGTGTTTTATTATTTATTTTCATTTGTGATTTCTTGACCATGAAGGACTTCTAGTAGCTTTTTAATGTATGTTTACTGGGTTTTAAGGTTTGGACAATAGTTTGTCCCCTAAAGCTCATGTTTTGGTATTTGGTCTCAGTGTGATGGTATTGGGAGGTGGTGATGTCTCTTGGGAAGTGACTGACTCATGGTGATTGGATCATGGAGGCATTGGCTTTATAGATGGATCGATGCTGTCCTCATGAGAGGCTGAGTTCTAGCACTTATGAGAAGGCAGAGAAAGGGTAGCTTCTGTCGGCCATGTTTTAGCTGGCTTGATGGTGGACACATGACGCTGAACTTTCTAGCTGCTGGAACTATGAGTCAAATAAAACTTCCTTCTTTATAGATCATCCAGTCTCAGGTATTTCTATAAAAAAAATCCAATAGTAGACTAAGAAACTGGTATTTAGATTCACTGTTTTCTTTTTGCCTATTTATTTCCTTTTTTACTTTATTTTGGGCTACTTGTCTTTAAAAGAATGTACACTGTGTAGATATGATTATTTTATCTGGTATTTGTATTTTGATTTTCCTTCAAATGTATTGTTTTTATTTATTAATCTTGATTATAACAATATTTACCATATACAAGTTTTAAAAATTCATATTTTAAAAATGTCTATTTTATTTGTTGTTTCTTAAATACCTACATTCTACATAAAGTTCATAAGAACTCTCTTCTATTTTTTTTTTTTTTTTGATGAAAGTCTTAAATACGTTTTGAAAATATTTTACAAGTTTGGTTCTTCTGAAAGAGATAAAAAAGGAGAGAGAGAGAGGTGCAATCTCAACAGGGTCTTCATAGCACACATAATCCATTTTGATTTCAGTCAGCCCATATCATGCACACCTGGCATGCCCAGGGAGGTCCTGGGACTTGAACCCAGGGCCTTTCCCATATGAATTTAGTTGAATTATTCTTCACCCCAACCTAACCCCTGAAATTTATTTTCATACTGAGTAAATGTATTCAATTCACTTATTTTTTCGATGGATAGTCAGTTGTACCAATTCCACCTATTAAGTATCCATTTCTCATTCAAGTACCATCTTTATTATATATTTAAAGTTTCACATATGTGGTAATATTGGTGAATTCCCTATTCTATGTCACTGATCTGTCTATTCCTATTCTACTGGCAGAATATGTGTATTACACAATAATTTGATTACTGTGACTTTATAGATTAATTCAAATTCTTTAGTGTTTTCCAATCTTTTTCTCTTTCTCCCTTTTCTTAAAGTCTTTATGGGGAGTATATCCCAAATTTCATTAATTTCTACATCTACTTATGTAATAATATGATTATCTTTTAATATTTCAGTATAATGAATGATGGATAAATTTCCTTATATTGAACAAAATATTCCATTCCTCAAACAATGCTGTTTCTTTTTTGGGGAGAGATTTTTGCTATAGGGCTAATGTGCTTGCCAGAAAGACAGAGAGACAAAAAGCAAGAAATCACCTCCTAGGGGGGATGGCCACACCGCAATCCCTTCTCCTTTCTTCTCCTCTTGGGATCTTGGGCACGCACGCACACACACCAGGACTAGAACCATGGTTGGCTACATGGAAGTCCAGCAACATAGCCATTATGCCAACTGCTGGTTCCAAATAATGCTGTTTCTACTCCTTAATATTTTATTGATAATTTCTGTATTTATATTAATCTATGAAACTAGTATCGTCTTTATTTACTGTCTTTACTAACTTTCAATAAAAATGTTACAAATTTCATGAGATGAATAGTTTATTTTTCCTACTTGATATGTGGTTCAGAGTATTTGTAACATAAAAATTATCTATTTCTCAAAGGTTACATAGAACTGAGGTGTTAAATCACCTGGTTTTGGCTCTTTTTAAATAAAAGCTCTACAAGACTCTTTCTTTTTTTTTTCCTGTGATTATTCAGTGTTTTTATTTCTTCTTGGGTCAATTCACTTGCATTTTTAAAGAAAATTGTCCACTTTCCCTAGATTTTCCAAAGCATTGCCATCTAGTTATATGTACTTTCATGATTTTTTTGATATATGCTCTTAATTACTACTCATACTATTATCCCTTTGAAGTCAAATCAGACCTGTCAAGTGTCTGAGAACCCATGTGGAAACAAAGGGTTTGTTTATACAAGAAATTAAGGGCTGATGCTTGGTCTCCCATAGGGGGCAGCTGCTTTATTTCAGGGCAACATGAAGAGCTGAGAGTCAAGAAGGGCTGATATCTGAATTCTTTTGCTGATGGTTCAGGAGAGAACTGGGGGGAAGACGTGAAAGGTGATCCAAATAAGCAAAAGCTCATATCTGTTCCATCTCCCAGCCCCTAAAGAGCTGCAGGGTCCAGGACTCAGGGATGAGCCAGACAAGGAATATCTCCTTTGGGAGACAAGGGGTCAGGGAGTGCATCTTTATCAAAGACTTCTGACACTAGAGTGGGTTTCATTCCAGCCTTTGATCTCTCTCAGACCAATGTGGGAGATAAAAATGTTTACAAGTGTCATCTCACACACATTTCATTCTTCCTCAGATGGTGATTCCCAGCACGTCAGAGAGACACTGGTTAAGTCATGAAGGGAACAGATGGTGCATATGAGCTCAGTCATGGTTAAAATTTTATGAAGATCCAGTGGCTTCATAGGAGGAAACCACAGATGCTATTGGTATACTTTGATGAGTTATAAATAAGTAAATAAAGATTTTTTTTAGGTGATTAACCCTTGAGATAGAACTCGTATCTTATCCTCCCCCCCCAGGCCTGTTTGTAGTAAGTGCTTAGAAATAATACGTTAAACCAGTCTCATTTATTTTGAGATGTTTGGTCTCTCCAAGCAAAAGAGCCCTAAGAGAACTTTCAGCACAAAGACAAAGGTTCCTGGTGCTCTTTTGCAAAATGAAAGGGATCATCTCTCTCTCCTTCCTGCACTGACCTCTCTTCACTGTTAACCCAGGGAGAGCCCTTTGTACGGAGATATCTTCAAGGGTGATTTCAGAATATTCCGGCCTTTCGATCTTCCATGTGCCATCTCACCCCAACTCATGCAGCCTGGGCATACAGTGGAGCTGAACCAGAAGACCAGTCTGACTTGCAAACAAGACTGTACTTGGAATGGCCCCTCGTCTTGCCAGTGAAGATTTTCTTACCTAATTGGTCTTATGTGTTTAGATCGCTTTTCTTCCAAGAATGTAGACAGTCTTCTGTGTGGCTGGCCCCGCCCACCCAACAGATGGAACAAGAATAAGAATAAGAGCAGCTAATTTTTACTGAGTTTCTACTATATTCTAGGCACTCTGTTAAACATTGTGTATAATTTTATTGATTCAGTTCTCAAAATAAACTTATCAGTCAAGATTCTCTTGATCCCAAATTGTAGAATCTTCAACTAAACCAGTTTAAGCATAGAAGGCAATTTATTGACTAAAGTAACTGAAAAGTTCACTATGAGTAAATGCCACATGTAAATAAACAACATAGTGGGACCAGCAGATGGCATAATGGTTACATTGCTGGACTGCCATGTAGTTGATGGTGGTTTAAGTCTTGGACCCGGCTGTTTGAAACTCAAGCCAGGTGTGTGTGCGCGTGCCCAAGATCCCAAGAAGAGCATGGAGAAAGGATTGAGGTGTGGCCATCCCCACTGAGGGGTGATTTCTCACTTTTTGTCTCTCTGTTTCTCTCTGTCTCCCTGGCAAGCACAACGTTAAACCAGTCTCATTTATTTTGAGATGTTTGGTCTCTCCAAGCAAAAGAGCCCTAAGAGAACTTTCAGCACAAAGACAAAGGTTCCTGGTGCTCTTTTGCAAAATGAAAGGGATCATCTCTCTCTCCTTCCTGCACTGACCTCTCTTCACTGTTAACCCAGGGAGAGCCCTTTGTACGGAGATATCTTCAAGGGTGATTTCAGAATATTCCGGCCTTTCGATCTTCCATGTGCCATCTCACCCCAACTCATGCAGCCTGGGCATACAGTGGAGCTGAACCAGAAGACCAGTCTGACTTGCAAACAAGACTGTACTTGGAATGGCCCCTCGTCTTGCCAGTGAAGATTTTCTTACCTAATTGGTCTTATGTGTTTAGATCGCTTTTCTTCCAAGAATGTAGACAGTCTTCTGTGTGGCTGGCCCCGCCCACCCAACAGATGGAACAAGAATAAGAATAAGAGCAGCTAATTTTTACTGAGTTTCTACTATATTCTAGGCACTCTGTTAAACATTGTGTATAATTTTATTGATTCAGTTCTCAAAATAAACTTATCAGTCAAGATTCTCTTGATCCCAAATTGTAGAATCTTCAACTAAACCAGTTTAAGCATAGAAGGCAATTTATTGACTAAAGTAACTGAAAAGTTCACTATGAGTAAATGCCACATGTAAATAAACAACATAGTGGGACCAGCAGATGGCATAATGGTTACATTGCTGGACTGCCATGTAGTTGATGGTGGTTTAAGTCTTGGACCCGGCTGTTTGAAACTCAAGCCAGGTGTGTGTGCGCGTGCCCAAGATCCCAAGAAGAGCATGGAGAAAGGATTGAGGTGTGGCCATCCCCACTGAGGGGTGATTTCTCACTTTTTGTCTCTCTGTTTCTCTCTGTCTCCCTGGCAAGCACACATGCCCTATAGCAAAAATATCTCTCTAATAAATAAATAAACAACATAGTAGCGTGGTTACCTTTGTGTGGATCGTGGATGTTTTCTCTTTTCTGTTTAACGTCCTATACCATGCATCTGTTCACACTAAACATTTCCTATTTTCATATTCAGAGAAATATTATTGGGAAGGGGCTCACATAACATTTACCACAGCTTCTTACACTATCATCAGCTGGGAATCTTATTCCATAGACTGTGATTTCCTCAAGGGCAGGGACCATGCCCTGTGTGCCTCTGCCGCCCATTTCCTGCCTTTTCAATTTGTGCTCAAGGATATATGTAAAGTGGAATGAATTCACGTGTCTCATAAGGGAGGCTTTTTGCAGTCCCAGTTCTTTCCGAGGGCAGATGATAATAAGAAAGTAGTTTACTCTTGATCCAATACATGATTTCTCAGGACAAGCCATATAACCTCAAATGGATGTAATAATCCCGGGTTATTGTGAAGCTCAAATGAGTTAGAGCCCCTTGTGAGCTGTAAAACTCTGTGCACCTGGCACTTGGTAATGACTTGGGTTTATAGAGCCTTCTCAGTTTTGAAGCCTCTATCCAAGGTGAGTCATGTCTATTCCTAAATTTTCTAAGAACCATCATGATCTCTAGATGAAGAAAAAAAATGGTGGAAAGGAAAGAGAAGATGGAAACATCAATTTAGGGCACAGCTATTAATCTCCTGCCACCTGCACACCCCAGAGTCGCATATCCTACAGTCAGATCCTTCAGACATCTCATCTGCATACCTCAAAGGGCCCTCACATTCAATAGGTTTAAGTCAGAGTTCAGGGCCTTGTCTCCTGCCATGGTCCTCTTCAAGTTCCCCAAGAGAGAATGGTGCCTCTTTCCATCCTTGTCTTTTTTCTCTTCCTCTTGCTCCAAACTTAAGCCACTGCCATAATCTGTCTACTTTGCCTCTTACACGTCTCTGGAATTTATTCCTTTCTCCATCTTCACTGCCTTGACCCTTATCCTACCTCCTATCTGATCTGCCCATGGATGGATCTGCCCTCCACTACTCAACTCTATGGCAGCCTAAACAACTCAGATCACACCAACTTCCTGCTTAAAACTTTCCAGTGGCTTTCCTCACTCTGAGGACAAAGGTCCAATCTTTAACAAAGCTTATAAAAGCCATGTGTCTGGGGACAGTAGATGGTTATATCTCTGGACTCTGACATGGCCGACTGTGGTTCAGGTCCTGGACCCAGTGGCTTAAAAGTCATGCTGGGCATGTGTGCGTGTGTGCCTAAAATCCAGAGAGGAGAATGAAGGAGAAGGGATTGTGGCATGGCCATCCCCTATGGGGGATGATTTCTCACTTTCTGTCTCTCTGACTCTCTGGTGAGGGCACATACCCTGTAGCAAAGAAAAAAAGCCATGTGTGCTAGGGGTACCACCTACCCTCCACCCTCATATTTTACCTAGCACACCTCCACTCTTTCAGCACACACACACACCACCCCCCGCAAATGGTCATTCTTTCAATCCTTCCTGCCTGCTTCTCCTTGTGCTGAATCTTTTTTTTTTTTTTTTTTTTTTTGGAGAGATTTTCACTGTAGGGCGCGTGCGCTCACCAGACAGACAGACAGAGACATAGAGACAGAAAGCGAGAAATCACCCCCCAGGGGGGATGGTCACGCCGCAATCCCTTCTCCTCCATTCTCCTCTCGGGATCTTGGGCACACACGCACACGCGCCCAGCGTGAGTTTTTTTAAGCCACCGGGTCCGGGACACGAACCGCGGTCGACTACGTGGGAATCCAGCGACATAGCCATTACGCTAACTGCTGGTTCCCTCCTTGTGCTGAATCTTGAAGGACGTTTCTCTGTCTTCTAGTTAATGCTGCTCAAGTACTCATTAGATCAAATGTTTCTTCCATCGAGTCTGCCTCTCCCTTCCCTGACTAGGCGAATCTGTCAGAATTCTGGCATGTCTCTTTCTTAGACTTACGACAGTCGCAATATTACCTTGTTCAGTTAAGATCTGTCTCTCCACTCTGTAAGATCTATAAAGGTAGCGATTGTCTCATTTCCTGTCGTATCCCAGCATATAGCACACAGTCAGGTACATCTGTGTGAAATAAACGCATGGCAGGCATGTGCTAGAAGGTGGGGATACCAGAACAAACCAAACCATGTGTCTACCTCCCAAGGAGCTTATAACCTAGTGGGAGGAATAGTGCAGGTAGATAAATTATTTCAAAAGATCTGTGGAGACCCTCCCAAGAACTGTTGGAGAGAGAACAAATATAAAACAAGCTCAGTCACAGAAGGTCAAAAACACTAGCTTGTGTTTACTACACACATATGCAAAACAAGGCAAACGTACGTGCACACAGATCCATAAATTCAGGGGTGTACGATTCATTCTACAGCATATTCCCTAATGCACCTAGGGATATACTTAAAGAGCACATATATGTACATGTGCACAAGGAAGCACACCACCCTGCACTCTTGAACATGTTTCACTCCTGCCCTTGTACACATGTGCACACACACACACACACACACACACAGGGCAAAAGTGATACTAGTATTTTATTTATAGAGGGAGGGAGTCCCAAAGTTTTAGGACTGGGTTGGTGAAGAAATAAAGTCCCAGAGAAGGACTAATCTGTAACTAGATCAAGTGTCCAGGGGAGTCGGAGGGGCTGGGTAAGGCCAAGGGGCATCTGGGTCCAGGCCAGCAAGGCTGGCCCCAGGGGGAATGCATCGTTAACTATGACTTCTGCAGTGGATGGTCCCCTCCTGGCTCCAGGTCTGGGAGTCAAGGCTACAGGCAGGGTCCTCTGTGGTAGGCAGACCACTGGGAGGGGCAGCCAAGCTCGTTCTCACCATGCCCTCTTGCCTTTGATGTGCTGGCTCTGTTCTGGGCACTGGAGTGGGCGCTGGAGCTCTCCTGGAAGAAGGAAGGTTGCCACACAGAGTGAACAGTCCGGAGAGCAGACAAGCACACGGCCAACACAGTCCAGTTTGGAAGGGATTCTAGCCTGGCCTTAGGGGCCCAGGGGCCATTTCAGAGGAGGTGGGGGGCTAAGCTGAATCCCAAAAGCCTAGCGAGCATTAGCTGGTGATCTGATGGCATAGGAGAAGGCCCTCAGTCTACACTGTGTTATACAAACACCCCAGTGAGTCAGGTTGGTGATGGGGGTAGGGGTGGATCACTGTAATGGGGACCAGTGGTGTGGAAGGGTTTGGAGTCAGAGCCAGTGGAGGGGGATGGGTAAGGAAGCTTCAGGGATAACCAGGGAATGTGGCAGATGGTCACATAAAACGGAATATTTAGGGTTGGGAGGAGATTCACAATGTGTCTTTTCTCATAAATTGAAAACAAAAAACAAAAATCTCTCTGAGAGAGCCGATCTGAGGATGGAAGACCGAGGCTCTGGGCTGAGCCCCATCCCTGAGGGGATGCCCTGTGAAGGGTTAACGTTTGTACTCGTGTGCTTTCCCCTTGAGCGAAGAGGAAGCTTTATGAACACGGGGCAGTGGAAAGGACGGTCTGCTCCTTTGCTTCCTCTAACAGAGCAGACGGCTGGTTCACGACAGCCTAGAGGACAGAGCCCCGAGAATCCAGGGAAGTCACCTGACTCCTCCAGCCCCTGCTGATGGAGTGGGCCAGCCTGCTGGAGGCCATGAAGGTGAGGGGCCAGAGGAGACCCGGAGGCAGACGTGTGACAGGTCCCCTCACTACAGAGAGATGCGAGGTAAAGGGCAGAGGTGGTGCTCCAGTTGCCCCTCCCCCCCATGTGCCGCCATTCATCGCGCTTGCTGACTTCGCTCTTCCCTCCGCCCCTCGTACCACGGCCCTCACCCAGCTCTTCTTTCTAGCTGACACATCACTCTTCTACCTTTTCTATTCAGAAAACTCCTATCACTCAACAAAACCCAAATTATAATCACCCCCTCTTCTCTGTGGCAGTTTCTGACACACAGTACACATATTCTCTTTCAAAAAATCAACAATGACAACATTGATCTTGAAGTCTACAGATCCAAGTAAGCATAGAACCATTTCGCCTTTGCTTACTGGTTCTGAGACCTTGGGCAAGTTATCGATCCCATCTGAACCTCTTTATCTCCTCATCGGTAACATGGGTACTTACCTTTACCCATGAGCTACTGTGAGACTCGATAAGACACACGTCAGAGTATGTAGAATATAATTGTATGTTAATGTTTTCTACCGCTGCTCACACTGTACCTGGTGACCCACCATCCCGTGGAAGGTTCCTTCTGGACAGTGAGCCCCATCACATCAGATGCCTGGCCCCCCATTCCTGTTCTCTCTGCCTGCGCACAAGGATCTACAAAGAGCCAGTTGAATAAATGACTGTGAATCACTGTGACCCCTGGAGAGGAAGTGAAGGCCCTTCTGCATTTAGCCCATTTGGTGGAGACTGGATGGACTGCTCTTGATCGGTGTACCCAGTTTGGCCAACCAGCTCAAGTATGAGCAGAGGGGAGAGTTTCTTCCTCCCTTCATTTCAGGGTACTGTAAACCATGGAGCTGTATTCTGAGCCTCCCTGACTGTGGCTCTTGCATGTGGACCATCAGGCCTCTGTGCCTCAATGACACATTTCTAGGGCTCTGAGCATCCTGCCCCCTGCTCACCCTTCCTTCCCCAGACCCACCTTCCCCAGAAGCTCTTGTCTTGATGTTAACATCGAAGGACAAATGTGGTCCCATATTTCAAAGTCATCGGGCAGACCTGATTAATTTTGGAAATGAACAACATGAAGATTCATCACAAACTCTCAGGTATGAGCAGCAATAAACAAAGCCAGAGCATGGAGCGCTATTTATTTATTAAAACAGTAAATTGAAGGGAAATGGGCTATTTATTTTTCACGATGTCTTCCCCAGAAATAATTGGTTCATTAATCACATTCTCACTGTGGTCACGTTTGGAAGGTCAGGCTCACGGGGGATGAAGCAGGGGACGGTGTTCATAACCCTGCTGCACGTGGCACCCGAGGAGGCCGTGCCCAGAGGTGTGGTCCTGTGGGTCCCGTAGCAAGTGTGCAGGCAGCCAGGAGCTGGGAGGGTGGATGCCATAGCCATTAAGACCACAGGTTGGCAGCTGGCTTGAGTTCACATTCTAGCCACTGCCACTTGCTAGCTGCGTGGCCTTGAGCAAGTTATATACCTCTGTGACTCAGTTTCTTCACTATGACATGCTGCGAGTACTGGCCCCTACCTCGTAGGCTAAGTGAGCTGCAGAGCGCTAGTAAACAGCGGGACCAGGTTTGGTGCCTCGGTAGGCCTTGGTTGGAATTGTTCCTCTGGTCCAGGTAGAACCTGGTGGGCCATTTTTCTATGTTGGAAGCTTAGAGTATAAGGTGGGTTCTCAGGACTTCCAAGGGGCCATAATAGCGTAGTAGTGGCTAGGAGGGTAGGCTCTACAGTCAGGCTCTGGGTTCAAATCCATCCTCTGCTTAAAGAATGACTTGGCCTTCCTATGCCTTAGTTTCTTCATTGCAAAGTGAGGGTGATGGTAATAGTGCTACTTGACAAGGTTATAAAGAATACTAAGTGTGAAAATAAATGCAAAGTACTTATCTTAATGGCTGGCCACAGAAGCAATTAACCCATGTTTGCTGTTATTATTATCATTTTTAGGACCTTCCTGGCCTGTGATTGCACTCTAGACAGTAACCATGATCCAGGTGAGCAGACCTGAGACTTTAGTCTCTTCCCTGGCAAGGTTGGGGTGGGGACCAGAGCCCAAAGAGGGAGGGACTCAGGAACTGCACCTAAGGCAAAAGCCAGTGTCACAGATGGCCCTGGAGGCTCCATGTGGATTGAGTAGGTGTTGGACATGACCAGGGGTTTGGGATCATGGGATGGGACACAGCATGGATGAGAGGCAGCCCCTTTGGTAACACCCTAGTCTATGAGTTGCTCCAGAGCATCTGCCCCACGGGCTGAGTTTCGTTAGGAGACTCAGTCCTGGTTGGAAGGGGACTTGAACCTGCACACAGGGCAGGGTAGAAAGGGCAGGATGGAAAAGTCAAATATGTAACACTGTACCCATCTCTTGCTTATCTGTTCTGAGTCTCTTGCCTATGGAGGTCTGACTCTGAGACCCTTGTTTTTTAAGTTTACTTATTTACTGAGAGAAAAAGAAGTGCCCCCAACAGGGCCTCATGCCATGACCCCCCCACCCCCCTCAGTCTTTCCCAGCCAGCCAGGAAAACCGGTATGTGTGCACACACCCAGCAGGCATGAGTCAGCTGAGAGCTGAGCCTGATCTTCACATGGCTTCCAGCTGTGCAGACTCAGGCAGTAATGCTGCACACCGCAGCATGGTCTAGCACCAAGACTCTTCTTCAACACATCTGTCTGGGTAGCCAGAACCAACTGAATGCCCTGAAACGGACGGGACCTATTACTGTTCCAGGGCTGCAAGGTCCAGGCTCATCTAGTGTATTAAAACCAGCTTTTGGCCCTGAGAGATCAAGAGAGGCTGAATTCATGGGAGGACCTGGGCCTCAGGGATCCCAGAAGAACTGAGCAGGAGGAGGCAGGGCTAACCATATTCCCAAGGGACTCATGCTGGAATTGGGGAGACCTCTCTTTTTTCTCCTGTCTCTTTCATTATCAATAAAAGGAATAGTTAAGTGCAAAAGTACGCGCTATGGTTAGTTTCCATGCAAGAGGTATTGAGGGGCTGGGAAAGGTATGTGAGTTGGAGCACAGAGGAGGTAACAACCAGGTAGCCTAGGATGGCCAGACCAGGGGAAGGCCAAGGGTGAGTATATTGCTTACTCCCGTTCTCTGCTCTTCTCTGGGCTGCTCTGTATTGACCTTTATGGCTCTTCTGCTCTCTAACTCCAGCTAGGTTGGCCAATGGGAAGCTTTAGTAGACTAAGTGACAGCAGATGGGGTGGGGGAAAGGAGAGGTCCCTCCTTGCTGGGCTGTGATTTCCATGGCGAGGTCCTGCCTTTGGTTGCAGGGACCACTTGCCTGGCTATAGCTGCCAATGAGGTATGGAGGCACCTCTCCCCTCTCCTTGTCTCATTAGCTATAGGAGTGGGAGGGCTTCTGCTCTTGTCTGTGGGTGCTTCACTTCTCCTGCTCACATTTTACTCAAAGATCTTCTGTTAACTCTCTTCACTTAGCCCCCACCTCCCGTGTGCTATCTGCTTCCATCCAAGGCCCTAACTCATACCCTGAGTGCAGATGGGTCTTTTTTTGCCCTAGTTGGAGAAGAGATCAGGTTATACTGGGGACATTTCCATGGTCCACAACTGACGATGGATTAGACCTGTAGGAAGGTATGAGCAGAGCATCTTAGGGGAGCAGAACTATTGGAAGGAAATAACTATCAAGCTCTCCTTGGTCTGAGAATCATTTGGAAGGAAATAACTATCAAGCTCTCCTTGGCCTGAGAAGCACCTCCTTGGAGTCCTCCTGTAATAGCTCAGCTCCTTTTGGAAATCCTGGCGTGCCTTACCTGGATCCCCAAGGAGCCCATGGCGAAGGTTTAGGGCCACACCAGGAGCGCAGTGCCCTCTAGAGTCTGCTGTGAGGGTGGCACAGGAATTACAAGGAGCTTGTGAAGGCCAGGGGATGGATGGGGATGAGCCAGGAGGGAAAGGAGGCAGAGGAGGCACAGAGTCTAGACCATGTGGCCCAATTGCCCCTCCTCTCCGGGATCAGCCTTCCGGGACAAGGTTCTGTGCTGGATTCTGGGCACTTTCCACAAAAAAGCTGTGTCATAGGCAAGATCAGCTACGTAATTAGCTGAGCCCAGTACAAAATACAAATATGGAGCCCCTTGTTCAGAAATTTTAAGAAATTCAAGACAGTGATGGCAGAGCATTAAACTAAGCCTGGGGGCTTAGGGTCTTGAGGTCTCATGCCACAGGATCTCCCCCATAGATAACACGGGTAGGCCCCCTCCCACGGGTACAGAAACAGGAAGGTGGAACAGATGTAATCACTCTTCATAGTGACGGCCACAGTGTGGCTACACTGACTGATTTTTTTTTTTTTTGAGAGGTTTTTGCTATAGGGGGTGCGTGTGCTTGCCAGAAAGACAGAGAGAGATACAGAGATAGAAATTGAGAAATCACCCCCTGGGGGGATGGCCACACCACAATCCCTTCTCCCCCATTCTCCTCTCGGGATCTTGGGCACGCACACACACCCGGTGTGAGTTTAAGCCACCGGGTCCAGTACTCGAACTGCGGTCGACTACATGAGAGTCCAGCGACATAGCCATTACGCCAACTGCTGGTCCCCACTGATTTTTAAAACACACCCATTTTAGGGCTAATGCTTTTCTAGGCCCTTTCTGTCTAATCTTGTTACCGAAACACCAAAGAAAGGAATTCCTGCACGCTGGTGGAGAGAGACTGGCTGAGGCAGAGAGCAGGGCAGAGGGTCTTGAGGATCGGTTCTAGATGTGGCCTGAGGGTGTCTGCCTCATCATTGCTGTCCTGTTTGGAGCCGAAGGCAGGAGATGGAGGATGGTGAGATGATACATTTGGGGGTGACTCTGTTCTGTGTTTGTTTTTCTGGGCGTAGACTGTTAAGATCATGAAAAAAACAAACACTGAATCTAATGGCTAGAGAGTCCTCAGAACTTTCTTGTATCTTGCCTGTAATTAGAAAGAATTGAAGAGAGTAAAGGCGCTCTGATTCCCACAGCCTCTGCCTCATGGGGGGCCATGTGAGATGATGGCTGCCTCGGTCTTAATGAGAACGGAAATGCCTTTTCTCTTTGGGTCAGTGTGTGTGTTTGTGTTTGCACACACGTGCACAGGTCTATCTATGCACATGTGCATATATGTCTGTGCATGTGTGGTTGCTCCACACATGTGTAAGTGGTTACATAAGCCTGTGCACGTGTGTACACATAGACAGTACAAACGTATGCACAGGGTTGTAGATTGTGTGTGCATTCACACAGGGTTGAAGGTCTGTGCACGGGCAGGTTCAGTGTGTAAAATGTTTTCATTCTTCCATCAGCTGCTTCGGTGACAAAGAGCAGGGAGCTGTGCAGCCAGCTCAGGGAGAAGGGAAAGCGTCATAATGGGTGGGGTTGGGGCTGGGGTGAGGTAAGCCAGGCAACCGGCAGCCTGTCTACAGCCCACTGCCCTCCACTTACCCGCTCCTCCCTCTTCTCTGCTGGATCACAGGTCTTCTCTTCCTGTGCTCAGGATTCTGGCTTGCTTGGCTCCCTGGACCCAGTTCTAGCCCATGGCATGTCTTTGCAAGGCCATGGCCCCAGCCATCCTTCATAACGGACAGATGACGTGTGCTCCATGTGTGCTGTGGTGAGCGTTTACAGGTCAATTTTGGCACAGTTCATCTTTTTGTACTGAATCATTGGCCATTGACCAGCCTACACCTACCTGTCCTTGGGCTGGGTTGAACCAATTATGGAGGAAGAAACCGCATAGTACAATCAGGGTCACAGCTGGGACTGTGGTTGGGACAACGGGAGATGCTTCAGGTATGTCTGACAAAGTCTCTCATCACCCATGCAGTGAGACTCTTATCCCTGTGGACATCAGGACAACTGGGCAGGGCTTGCCTGGACAAGGTGGGCCTGGAAGTAGAAAGGCACCTGGGGTCCGGGGCCTCATTTTCACCACTGCCCTCTGCTCCCCTGCTATGGGCTGATTTGTCTTCCTGGATTTATATTTCGAAGGTCTAATCCCTTCATTCCTCAGAGTGTGACCTTGATGAGGGTCTTTACAGAGGTACTGATGTCAATATGAGCTCAATGGGATGGGTCTTTTATGTTTTATTGCCATAGGATGTGTGCCAGAGGGTGACAGAGAGACAGAGAGACAGAGAGACATAAAGCATATCCAATGGGGCATGGTCATACTGTAATCCCTTCTTCATCTCTCTGTCCTGCCGGGATTTGGGGCCTGGTGTGTTTTCGAGTCACTGGGGCTGGGATTCAAGCCACGCAGTTGGCCATGTGGGATCCGCTTCCTTAACCACTAGACCTTGGGACCAGCCAAGGCTGAATCTTAATCCAGTATGACTGGTGCCCTAAGAAAGAGAGGTTAGGAGGTAGCCATGCACCGAGGGAAGATCATGTGAAGAGACAGGGAGAAGGAGGACAAGACCCTTCCCCTGCAGCCCTCAGAGGAACCCACCCTGGGGACACTTGGATTTTAGCCTGTGAGACAACACCTTTCTGTCATTTAAGCTACCTAGTCTGCAGTACGGTTATGGCAGCCATAGCAAAGTACTAGACCTCAAGGAGCACTTCCTGAGGAAGGAGGAAAGACACGGGGTTCTAGCACCCTGGGGGCTGGGCTGTGATATTGATTCCCAGAGAGTGTGGCAGCAGGAGGCCAGGCCTCCTCACACCCATGGCCCACCTCGGCTCCAGGGCCTGGCCTCGCTCTTCTGACGCCAGCGTCTAGTTATCAAGGAGCAGTCACAGGGCCCGTGTCTGAGCTGGTCATTTGAAATCTTTGATGTGACCCACGGGAAGCTTTAGGTAAGAAACAAAGCTGATTGTATTTGTGTTTCAGCAAGACCCCAGTGAGTACCACAGTGCGAAGGACAGATGGGGTGGAAGGGCCTGTCCACGTGAGCAATGACGAGGTTCAGGGGGATCCCAGAGCTGTTCAGAAGATGTCACTGTCATGACAGGCTTCGTGAGGAGACAGGGAGGAAGGGATAGGAGCAGGGACCACGTGCGCGATCTCTAGCTCTAGGACCTGGTGGAGGTGGTGCTGGTCACTGGCTGGGCCTGGGGAGGCACTGTCTGAGGTAGCCACACACCTGCCCAGGCCTGTCTGCAGCAGGAGGTCAGGCTGGAGAACAGGGGAGAGGTCCAGGGCGCAGGTGCAGGTTTGGACGTCACTGGTGTCAGGTGCGGGAGGGCCGTGGGCAGGGGTCTCTGCATAGGAGCGGGTGGGAGCTGCTTTTCCCAGCAGCAGGCCATCTGGTAGGTGATCAGGCAAAAACAGAGAGGTAGTGGGGGAATGAGACAGGCAAGGTAGGAAGGGCAAGGACATGCAGTGGGCAGCTGGGTCTCAGTCCCCTGGGGGCCCTTTGTGTGACTAGGGCACTAGTCCCCACATTGGTTCCCCAGAAGGGTGAGAAGGCCCATCCCTGTTGTCTGGGAGTTGCTTCTGGGCTATAAACTCTGGCACCTCTGTGTGCCTGTGCACAGGCAGACTAGGTGTCTGTGGCCGGAGAAATGCCCCAGGCAGAGATGCAGGCAGCTGGTGGAAGGATAGGGGAGTGGGGAGGAGGGGGCGGCGGAGTAGGGGGACGACTGCGGGAATGTGGTTGCTGGCCGGTGACCTCTGAGGCCAGCCAGGACACAGCAGGGCACCATGTCTTCTGCCAAGGTTGTGGCCCCAAATCCCCGCTTCCAGCGGGGAGCAAGGAGCTGTGCTCTCCCTTCATTGCTCATGGCAGATGAGCCGTGGGCAAGGGCCAGGCGGGGCGGCGGCTGAGTTATGAGCTGGGCTGTGGGCAGGCAGCACATCAAGTGGGTCTCACCACACAAGCGAAGGGCCTTTTCTAGTGTCAGGGAAGGCAGTAGAAGAAAAAGCAGAGCTGTTTGATGAGCAAATCATTAAGAAAAATAATGATCTCACTCCAGGGTGTTCAGAGAGTCCCTGCCCAGCGGCTAATTAGCTTGCAGCAGCAGTAGCCAGTCAAGGGGAGGAAGGGGTGAGGCTGGGCCTGGCCCAGGGTCCCCACACCCTCTTTCTCCTTTCTCCTCCGACTTCCTGCCTCTCGCACCCAGCCAGCACCCCTCCTTACCGTCATACCTCTGAGATGCACGGAGCTGGACTCTCCGCCGTCCGAGTCCTCAGGGCCATCTCAGGGCCTCTTTCCTCTGGGGCTCCTGGTGAGCTGGTGTCCAGGAGGGAGCTGCTCCCAGTCCTGTCAGAACTGTCCAGCTAGCTTACAGAGGAGGGTGCTGTTCTTGAGCTTGCTCCTCAGGGTGCAGAGGCTGTCGGGCTGAGTTGGGGTGCACTGATAGGAGGGCAAGGAGATGGGGGGTGTGGGCAGTGATGAGCACGAGAATGGGTGCCTGCAGGCAGATGGCACGGACATGCGTGGGCATCCGCACAGGCGGGGTGGGACGTGGCTGTGGCTGGCACGGCACAGTGTGGTGTGGATTACTGCCGGGTGTGGATATTGGTGACACAATCGGGTGTCAGGATGCCAGGGGATGAGGTAACAACTACAATTTTATTGTGTACCCGTTACTGTGACACATGTTTCACATCCATTTACTCATTTATTTAATTTTCACAACCTCATAAAAGATATCCTATAACATCCCTACTCTTTTAAGATTTTTTTTTTTTTTGCCATTGGGCATATGGTCTCATTGGAGAGAGACAGAGAGAGGGAGTGATAAATCACCCTCCAGGTCAGGGTGGCCATGCCACAATCCCTTCTCTTCCTTTCCTGTGGGATTTTGGGTCCATGCGCACGTACCTGGTATGATTTTCAAGCCTCCAGGTGTGAGTATTAAATTGTGGTCAGCCATGGTGAGTCCAGTTTCATACCTACTGTGCCTTCTGCTGGCCCCAAGCATCCCCACTCTTTAGGAAAGGGAATCGAGGCACAATGAGGTCAAATAGGTGTCCAAGGTCACTCAGCTAGTAAGTGGCAGGGCAAGGACTTGAACCCAGGCTGTCTGGCTCAAGAATCCTTAATCTTCATCCTTCTCCTGTATACCAGGAATATAGAGTGAACAGTGAAGATGGGGGCTGCAGAAGGCATTCTGGATCACGGGCATGAGACAGAGGATGGCATGGATGACGCCAAAGATGGGGCCTGTGCACATACAGGAGGGGGTACAGGTACGGCTTAATCCTGAAGCAAATGCTCCTGGGGGCTCATTAAAGCAGAGATCGGATCATTTCTGATTCCTGAGCTCTGGGGTGGGGCTCAAGAACTGCATTTCTAATAATTTTCCAGGTGATACTAATGCTGCTGGTTTAGAGACAAGATTTCAGGGACACTGGTATAGGATATTACACAAGGACGATTATGAAGAACAGAAACAGGCAAGTTAGAGGTTACAGAGAGAGAATTGAGAAACATGGACTGGGCTATAGCCAGAAAAAGAAACCAGTTGGCATGAGCAGTTTAGGCAGGTGGGGAAGGTATGGGGCAGAGGCTACTGGGGCCCCGACTTGTGAGCAAGGTAGTGCCTAGAGCCTCATCGCTTCTTCCTTCTCAAGGGCTCTGGCTCTCATGCTGACCTCATGAGTAATGGCCATCTGCTTGGCACATGTCTGGGTATCCTCTCATTGGCCTCAGTAAAACCCAAGGGGACCTCTGGGAAGTTAAATGTAAACTTAAAAAGGAATCTGTGACAGTGGCCTGGGGATGCCTGGGGGGGGGTCCCTCTAGGTGAATCCTGAGCAGGATGGGGTACCCACTGTGCAAAGGTGGCTGGAACAACAGGTCTCCCTTGGAGTCCCATAGATGCAGGATTTTCTTAATATTCAACAATTTTCAGCTATAAGTTGCTGATTTGAAACAGGCAACGGCCTGGGTGGAAGCCCCTGGGAAAGGCCCTGGAGAATTCGAGGAGGGTAGTGGGCTGATGCCTCTGTCCAGAAAGGGTTTTCTCTCCTTCCTCCGTCAGAGAAAATCACTGGTTATTGCTCTGCTGTGAGCTAGAAAGTTGGAGGTAGGGTCAGAGGGGTAGAAGGGTTCCTCAAACATAAAAAGGAGCCTCAGGTGGTGGAAGGGCTCTTTGCCGAAGGCTGTTAAAGGGATGGAGGTTGGACTGCAGGCTCTGTGTATGACTAAGAGGGTTCCGTGTATGACTAGAAGGGCCACAGGTCTCCTGAGGCTGGGCCCAGAGGGGCTGACGTGGGGTCATAATCGAGTGAGTCATGTGTATGGGATGCATTGGGTCCTCCCCAAAAGACATTAACATCTTCACCCTATACTTCAGGATGTGACCTTATTTGGAGACAGTCTTTATAGTGGTAAATAAGTCAACATGGGGTCATTAGGCCAGGCCTCAGTTCAATGCATGTAACTGGTATCTTTGTTACAATGAGAAACTGGAACTCAAGAGACAGACACATGTGAACGGAAGGTGCTATGAAGGCCCAGGGAGGAGATGGCCGTCTACACACCAAGGCAGGCTGAAGGCACCCAGAAGCTGGGGAAAAGCCTGGGATGGTTCTATTTCACAGCTTGATTTTTTGGACTTCTAGCCTCCAGAATCGTAAGACTGTAAGTTTAGGATATTTAAGCACCTAGTATTTTATGGCAGCCATAAAAACACAAATACAGGTTCAGCAACAAGATATAGGCAAGTGTCCCTGCTGAGGGTGGGCAGTGGACAGCTTTGGGAGGTAAGAAGGTGACTTGGTGACTTTAGAGAATGGCAGTGTAGCTGGATACTCAACAGATGCTGCTGCAGCAGCCAATGAGAAACTATGGCTGGGCACTCCCAAGGCGGGG
>NW_006204627.1:1609497-1617504 GCF_000334495.1 Tupaia belangeri chinensis | reverse complement strand
GGGCGGGTTGGCTGAATACCCAAAAGGTGCTGGCGCCCCCAGCCAATGAGAAACTATGGCTGGCCTCTCAGAGGCGGAGCCTGCTATGGGAGAGCTGGGGCATTTCCGCCTGGAACTAGAGCAGAGGTCACAGTGCCCTTCTCTCTGCCCTGGAGTAACAAAGAAAGCTGGCAGCTTGCACAACAAGCGCCCACTGTTTGCAAGGGTTCACAGACCCCTTTCTCAGGGACATGAAGCGAGAACGGCAAATAGGGACACATCTTTGGCTATAAGAACTACAAGTTCAGAGAAGCCAGGCAGGAATCTCCACAAAGCACCAAAGAACCACAAACCCTTTTCTTAATCAATTGTATTTTATTGTCAGTTATAAATATTTTCCACTTGTCCCCTATTTACAGTTGCAAAATAGTTTATGATATTATACCCTCATCCACCATTCAGCATCTTTCTTATAAACTCCATGAAAATTGAATAGGAAATAGAAATCTCTTTAGGGGGGCCCCCAGTCCAGTTCCCCCATACTCCAAACAACCCCACACAGACAGCAGGTGACGTTGCAGCAGGTGCTACACAGTAGCAAAGGGGTGTTCCAGAGGCAGCCCCCGGCTGGCAGGCAGGGGTGTGTGCGGTCAGGATGCCAGGCTCCTCAACACGTTGGTGATGCTCCAGTGCTGGCCTGAGCACTTCTGCAGCACCAGCTGGAACCCAAACTCCATGTCACTGTTCTCCTGCAGCTCCAGACAGCGCTTGGACTTGCGGTTCTGGATGGGTCCTCCCTAGGAGTCAGGACACAGTGAGGTCAGAGGGCAGAGAGGCAACTCAAGGAGATTTGGGGAGCCTCTGGTCTAGAGGTTAGTGGGGGCTGGAATTATCTCTGTGGCCAGATGCCTGGGGCCAAAATTTTCAAGGAATTTCAGCCCCCATCTCGGATGTGTTGGTCTCCTCCCAAAGACTGAGCATGTGCCTTTGTTTTCTTTACAGTGCCCTAGTTCTGTACTAGAACTCCAACTTGCGTCTGCCTGGCTGGGCTGGGCATGCTTGTTTGTTCCTACAGCTCTTACCCCAGGGGCCTGCTCCCCACGGTCATTGGTTTGGGCTTTCCTTTAAAAGACCTCGTTTCTTAGAACCACTCGATGATCAACCTACATTTGAATATCACCAAAGACCTGGACCTCCTGCTCCTGGGATCTATGCCCCCAGCTGGACCTCTCGAGCCGTCAGTACAGTCCTCAACAAACTCTGGCCCCTGGGTATTATCTGTTAGATCACTGGGCTCCTTGAGTTCTGGATGTACATGGTTTCCTCCATGATGTTCCAGAATGTTCTGCAGCCATGCATACTCAGTTTATGTCCCAAAGCTCCTTGAGGGAGGTGATATTCTGCTCTCTAAAGTAGTCCTACAGTAGCAAAGAGGAAACTCCAACTTTCTTTTTTCTTTTTTTTAAGAGGTTTTCGCTATAGGGCGCGTGCGCTCGCCAGACAGACAGAGAGAGACATAGAGACAGAAAGCGAGAAATCACCCCCCGGGGGGATGGTCACGCCACAATCCCTTCTCCTCCATTCTCCTCTTGGGATCCTGGGCACGCATGCACACACGCCCGGCGTGAGTTCTAAGCCACCGGGTCCGGGACGTGAACGCGGTCGACTACGTGGGAATCCAGCAACATAGCCATTACGCTAACTGCTGGTTCCCATGGAAACTCCAACTTTTGAGTGAGGTCTTTGCAAGGTTTGAATCCTCTGGGGTACTATGAGCCTGGGTGTTAGCCTGGACTGTGTGAATATCTCAGAATTGTCACCAAAATTGTGCTCAAGTGGGTTTTGACCTTCCAGGAAGGTCAAGTTGCTTGGGTGAGTTGGGGTCCTCATAAGTGGGCCCTTGTAGTTCAATGTCACTTGAGTGTATGATCACCTTTTCTTCAGAACCTACTCCTGTTTCCATTTGGCACTAACCAGGTATTTATGGGAAAACCTGGACATTTTCATTTGTGCATCCTGCTCATTGGCTCCAAATAGGCACCAAGTGCGGCCAGTCCTACCCCCTCACGCTTTGTGTCCATCTTCGTTTTCCTGCCCTATGACCCTTGCCCTGCTTGGGGCAACCATCTTTTCTCACCAGGACAACAGTATCAGCCTCTTTATGGACCTCCCTTCCAAACTCCCAGAGGCAGGGAGTGGTGATCTTTCTAAAATACACATCTTTGGCCTGGATGACAAAGTCTGAGCTTCATACTACAACACCAAAAGCCTCTATGACTGGGTACTGTTTTTCTCTCCACTCATCTCTGACCCTTCCCCTAGCTCCCATGCCTTTGGCTGCCACACAGAACACCGTGTGGTTTCTGAACTGCCTACATTATCTCAGGGTTCCTGGTCTTTGAACAAGTTGTGCTCTGTCTTGAGTCTTATTCCTTGCTTCCACAGCAAGCTAAGCCATAGTGTTTCTAAGCCCAGCTCCTGCTCCATTTCTTCCAGGAGGCCTCCTGTACATCCCACTCATGCCCCCATCTCTGCCCCTGCTTCCTCCACTCCACAGCTGGCACCACCTCACTTGCAGATGATCCCTGACTTTTGATGGTATGAAAATGTTATGCATTCAGCAGAAACCATACTTCTAGTTCTGATTTCTGACCTTTTGCTGGGCTGGCATGCTGTATGATTCTGCCTTGAGATGGTGAGTGGTGGCAGTGAGCTCAGCTCCCAGACAGCCACACAATCATGAGGGCAAACAACTGACGCTGCACTCCACCGTGTGCTGTAGTTGATAAACCACGTGAGGTATTCAACACTTGGTTATAAGACAGGTTTTGTGCTAGATGACTTTGCCCAGCTATCGACTGATGAAAGTGTTCTGAGCATGTTTAAGACAAGCTAGGCTAGACTACGATGTTTGGTAGCTTAAATGTATTAACTGTGTTTTTCTTTTCCTTTTTTGTTTTTCTTTTTGCTAAAGAGTGTGCGCACTCACTGGAGAGAGATAGAAGAAAGAGAAAGAAACCCCTCCCACGGGGGATGGTTATGCTGTAATCCCCTCTCCATTTCTCCTCTTTTTCAGGATTTTTGGCATGTAGACGTTCCTGGCATGTTTTTCAAGCTGCCAGGTCCAGGACTTGAATCTCATAGTCATCCATGTGGGATCCCGCCACCATGCAACAAGCTGGCTCAAGTGCATTTTCAATTTAGAAAATTTTCAACTGAATAACGAGCTTATAGGGATGTAACCCCACCATGAGTCAAGGAGCATGTGTATATTTGACAAGAGCCAAGGAGTCAGCACTTTGGTGGCCATACCATGCCTGGGTCCTTATCCTGTCCCTGAAAGGCTGGATTTGAGGACCCAGAGTCATTCCTTATGACAATTGCTCAAAGCAAGGCCTGTCCTCCATCACTCCACCTGGCCCAGGTTTCTGTAGCTTCTGTGTAAAACCTTTCAGCCTTTGAGCCTGAGCACATCTGCCCAGGCTGGGCCATGCCACTGATGTCCTGACCCCTCCAACAGTCCTGCTAGTCCAGCAGCCTGTCCTTCCACCATGCTGGGCGCCGAGCTCAGGCAAGGTAACCAACACCAAACCAGGTCTCTAAGCCACAGGTCTGCCGGCGTTTTAGGCACAAGGCAGAAAGTCGAGAGAGCTGAACCAGGATGCTGAGGATGAGGCTGCTCTTCTGGGTGTCAGCTGTGTGGCCTTAGGAGAGCCTCTCTACCCTGTGGTTTCATCATCTAAAGGGGCAGATGATCACTTCTGTCCTGACTACTGGAAGGGCCATCTTTTATCAGCCCTATAGCAACACACGGATGTGAGGCTGTCCATGGTATCAGGGTCAGGGGTCAGAGAAGCAAATACAGAGAGGGAGGCTGGCCAAGCATCCATCCACTCTGCTCAGACACATCCTCTGGGCTCAGGCCAGGCCTTGCCAAAGCCCAGGGAAACATGTCCAAACCAGAAGAGGACACACTGCAGCCCCCTCCCTTCCTGCCAGCCACTAAGACATGTTCTAAGTTTCATGTGCCTGCTTTCCCCCGTGGGGGGGTTGGGTGCATGTCAAGGCCGGTGGGGAGATAGTGGGGATGAAAGCAGCTACCTCTGAGAATTGTCCTCAGAGACCCACACCTGACATTTCCCAGGCCTTCCTCTGGCCTAGCCTTGCCCTTGACACCCAAGAGACAGCAAGTGTGGTGACGTTGGGTGGAAGCAGCCAGTATGGCCTCCTAGAAGGATGTAGAAGAAATGGGTTGAGGCCAAGAGCCAGTCTGGGAGAGGCAAATGGAAAGTTGATAGTCTCAGTGAGACTATTGAGGTCTCTCTGGGAGGGCAGAGTATGAGGCCAAGGGGAATTCCTTCCCTGGAGGCTGAGAGGGGAGAGTGTTCTAGAACAGGGTAGCAAGGCCATATTATTCCTTACTGAACAAAGCTCAGGGACACTCTTTGGGAACAGGCCTAGAGTAGACAGGCCACCCTTGGTGCCAGCGCCAGCACTGGGCACTAGCACTATCTTCCACTCTGCCTTCTTCTTCAACTCTTGACCTGACACTGGGGCCCAGCCCACAGTCTCTGGGGCAGTCCCAGGGTTCTGGGGCTGGGCCTTAATGCAGAGACCTCAGCCAGCTGCCCTTTGCGGAAGGTGCAGTTGCTTGGTTTACCAGTCAGGCCATCTAAGTTATTTGTGTAATACTTACAACCACACGATCTGGAAACACACAATACTTTTAATTAAAGGATTTAAATAAGGGCAATTAAACCTGGCAGGAGAGGAACTGTAGTACACAGAGAGCTTAATTGGAATAGAAACCAAATTAAATATGGAAACAGTGGTTTAAAAAAAAATCTCCAAAGTTGAATGTATAGAATTAAAAAGGATAGTAATAATCCCTAGAGTCGGGTTCCCAGCCCCAGCTCAGCTCTGCTCCCTGGATCTCCCTGAAGCAGTGGTTGGACAGGGCACAAGCAGAGACAGAGGACACAAGACCCACTGTGGCCTTTGGCCTTCTCATTTGCAGAAGGGGACAGAAGACTCTGGCCACTTGATCATGCCTGAACATAGAAGACTGACTATGTGCCAGCCTCTCTGTGCCTCAGTGTCCCCAACTGTGTGTCTGTGGTGTGGCAGCTAGGTGTGGCGAGCCTAGAACGAAATGAAACAGTCCTGTTCCTCCTGAGATGTAGGCTGGGTGAATATATCAGAGTCAAAGTTGCCTCGAGGCTTATTAAACTGCAGATCACTGGACTCTCCCATCAGAGTCAGTAGGTGCAGGATGAGGCCCCAAAGGTGCCTTTAAATTCCCAGTTGTGGTGGTGCTGGGGGTGCTGGTCCAGGCCACATTTTGAGGACCACAACAAGCTGTGACCCTGGGATGGTGAACCAAGAGTGTCTGAGCTGAGCTCAGTCTCAGTTTTGCCATCAAAGTGTTCACAAGGAACTGTGTGTACTAAAGCCGGAGTCTGAAGACTGCTTACTTCTCAGCTCCATTCCAGTTCCGTTTCTAATTAATTTTCCATGGCAATCAGCCCGATGGGTCTTAGGCTTTAAGCACAGAGAGCTCAGAAGTTTCCAGGTTAAGTAGTTAATGATTAGTAATCAAATACTTCAAAGCATGGGCGGGACTGTTAGGGCTAGTTAAAGAAACTGTGAGATTAAGTCTTTTTTATAGAGCAAAGTGGTCTTTCTATAGGATAAATATTCAATGCCCTATTTATTCAATAAGTGTTTTGCTGTTTTCTTTCTTAAAGGGGACTCACCTGTGTCTGAGTGAAATCTGGCCAAGGCTTTGCAGTTAAGGTCCATTGGACGGAGGACGGGGTAATTATAACACCAAGTGCAAAAGCACAGGCGGAAGGCTGGCAGGTAGCCTGGTGGTTAAGGCACTGGAATCCCACATGGCTGACCATGGTTTGAGTCCCAGATCTGGTGGCTTGAAAATCATGCAGGGTGCATGTGCATGCATCCCCCAAAATCCCAGGAGAAGAATGGAAGAGAAGGGATTGCGACGTGGCTATCCCCCTTGGGGAGTGATTTCTTACATTTCCTTTCACTGTCTCTCTCTGTCACTCTGGCAAGTGCATGTGCCTCATGGCAAAAACTAATAATAATAATAATAATAAAATGACAGGTGGAGAGAGGTTGTGGAGACAGGATGGCTAGAGCGAGTTTGCAGAAGACACATGTACACCTGAGACTGGCTTGGCAGGGAGACCCCAGTACCACACTTCCACTGTAGCAACTCAGTGGTTTTATAGAGGCACATGGGATGGTGGTTTACAGCATAGACTCTGGAGGCATAATGTCCAGGCTCAACTTTTAGTGAATTACTTAATCTCTCCATGCCTCGGTTTCCTTATCTATAAAATGGGGGTAATTAGAGTAGATACCTTACAGTAAAGTCATGAGAATCAACTACATTCCTAAGACAGTGAAAGTAGTGCCTGGCATATAGTAAATACTATATAAACATTTGATAAGTAAATATAAAATTTTTGACTTGTTCTATAGCCAAGTGGTTCAGGGAGCCAGATCCTACATGGTCCACTATAGTTCAAATCCTGGCCCCGGTAGCTTGAAAACATGCCAGTTGCCTGTGTATGCATGCCCCAAATTCCAACAGGATGGAGGACTGAAGGGATTGTGGTGTGGCCATGCTATGCCTCATTGAAAGATGCTTTCTCTCCCTCTCTCTGCTGTCTCTGTCTTTGGCGAGCACATACACACACACACACACACATACAATTTCGCTCAGATCTGGGTAGTGGGGAGCTGAGCCATCACACCTGAGGTGTGGTGGGAGGGGAGAGAGGGGAAGTGCTGAGTGGCATAAACTGTACTGAAGGGAACGGCCTGAACGAGGCTTCGTCAGCCCCTCAACACTGGACAGCTCCACGTTTGCTCTTCATGGGACATGGGAAGGAAAAGCTGTTACTCAGAGCAGTAATGAAATGCCTGGTTATAGTCTTTTCTTCTCAGCACAAAATGTTCCCAAAGTTGGGCTTGCCGACGGTGCTGAGATGAGAGCAGGAGAGAGCCGAGGATCCCTCCTCCCTGTGTGGGGGGAAATCCTTTGGCAGAATTAGTGGTGCTCCCTGGGAAATGTACTCGGCAAAAGGTTCGTTTTCAATGAGTTACTCATCTGGCATCAAATGATCAAATTAGACCCCACAAATCAGAGCCAACTGTCCCTCAACAGACAGGCTTGGCTCCGCATTCCGCTCTCTTCCGGGCAGTCTCCCCACGCTCTCGAAAATCATTTTTCTTGGCATTAACAGACATCTCTGTTGTTTTCCTCCTTGTGCTCCTTTGGAAAATGTATAGATGCACTGAAAGTTGAGCAAGCGCAGGGGCCTGAGGGGCCAGGCTGCCGTACCTGCCCTTGGACTCCCAGGTGGGCCTGCTCACCATTTCCACCCAAGGACCAGAGCCTGGGGGCAGCATGAGATGCAGCTTAAATATGCTGATATTTCACCAGAGCCTCCTGTACTCCATACAGTATGCATAACTGGCTTAGTGTAAGCTATTTCTACTTTCCTCGCCCAGATCTGAAGTTACAGGAAGCAGGCCATGTTAGCCTGTAATTGAGCACCCCACTATCACGTCTGTGTGCTGCAGTTGGGGAAGTGTTCATTGTAGAAAATAGGGATTTTCCAACTAAGCAGGACCTCCCTATTACCTTGAAATGTCCTCGAAATACCAAAGTACTGTTTTTCTGTTAGTATCAGCAAGCTTGTGTGTATCTGAGGATGGCCATTGAGGGTGTATTGGGGGTGGTGTTCTCTTCGTCTTTGAACCTCCCACAAACCTAGCTCAAGACTGGCACAGAGGAGGCTTATAGTGAGATTTGTGAGTTTTTATTTATTTATTTATTTATTTATTTGGAGAGGTTTTAGTTATAGGGTGTGTGCGCATGCCAGAAAGACAGAGAGAGACAGAGAGATAGAAAGCAAAAAATCACCCCCCAGGGGGGATGGCCATGCCACAATCCCTTCTCCTCCATTCTCCTCTCGGGATCTTGGGCACGCACGC
>NW_006204627.1:1600926-1609132 GCF_000334495.1 Tupaia belangeri chinensis | reverse complement strand
GCACACACGCCTGGTATGAGTTTAAGCCACCGGGTCCGGGCCTCGAACCGCGGTTGGCTACATGGGAGTTCAGTGACATAGCCATTACGCTAACTGCTGGTCCCGAGATTTATGAGTTTTTAAAATAAGAACTCCTTTATTTGATCAATAGCATGCTGGGTGCCTCCTTTGTCTCAGGCTTTCCATTAGGTGCTTAAAATACCGGAAGAGTGAGACCAGTCCTGCCCTTGAAGAGAGAGGAATGGAAGGTGGGGGTGGGAAATAACAGGCGAACAACTCTATAAAATGTGATCAAGAACCTCATCCAGGAAATTAAGCTAATTCTAAAATTCATGGTGCTTTGTATTCAGGCTGGCTCAGTGGCAAAAAACAAAAACAAAAACAAAAACAAAAACAAACCCTTCTTGGGGTTTGACATTTAACTTTGGGAGCTCAGAATTAGTTTTGGGACTGGCAAATCCTTAAAACCAGCCAGCCCAACTCCATGCAGAGATGTAAAGCCTCTGAGGTCTGCTGAGGGCTCCCTGGGCCCACCCCCTTCCTGAGCCACCAACCTCGTGGACCACTCCAACTATGACAGAACAGCTCTATGAATTGCGCTTGACCCCTGCCTAGCCCCTGCTGCTACATAGAACGAGCCTGCTTGCTCTTTTGCAAGGCATCCTGCCTGTCTGTGCAGGTGGGATGCAGGCCTTCTGGGCTTTCTGGTCTTAAACAGTACCATTCCTTCAACCATGCATCAAACATATTTAAGGGTTAAGGAAGCTGGAGCTTGAAGGACACATATCATAACAACAACCTCCCTGGGGCAAGGGTTCCTTTAATAGCATCTTTGAAGAGATGGCACCAACATTTGCTCAATTGTTCAAAATAATGATGGCGTTGGTGGAGAGTGGTCTCATCACTGCTGAGAGGCAGTCCATTGCCTTGTTGGACAGGCATCCCGCCACCAGGTTTTTCTCTGTGATGATTTATCTCTGCTTATTCCCTCTCCTTCCACTGGTCCACTAACTCTGCATGGCTCAATCCAGGAACCCCCAAATCTCAGTATGAAAGGCACTTTCACAAGACTGAAAGGCATGTACTTAATGTATGTGGATTTATAACCCAAGGAGGTTGTCAGTTTTGAGAATTCTTTAATCACGGAAGAGTCACAAACTGGAAAAATCATCAGAGACAACAACTACCATTTCTAATATCAATATGGTTTCAGCATGAGCAGGTGTGGAAAATATGGGTTGTTTAGAGATGGATGTGTTGCTCGAGGGAAGACTGGCTGCCCATCATGGGAGTTCAGTGACATAGCCATTACGCTAACTGCTGGTCCCGAGATTTATGAGTTTTTAAAATAAGAACTCCTTTATTTGATCAATAGCATGCTGGGTGCCTCCTTTGTCTCAGGCTTTCCATTAGGTGCTTAAAATACCGGAAGAGTGAGACCAGTCCTGCCCTTGAAGAGAGAGGAATGGAAGGTGGGGGTGGGAAATAACAGGCGAACAACTCTATAAAATGTGATCAAGAACCTCATCCAGGAAATTAAGCTAATTCTAAAATTCATGGTGCTTTGTATTCAGGCTGGCTCAGTGGCAAAAAACAAAAACAAAAACAAAAACAAAAACAAACCCTTCTTGGGGTTTGACATTTAACTTTGGGAGCTCAGAATTAGTTTTGGGACTGGCAAATCCTTAAAACCAGCCAGCCCAACTCCATGCAGAGATGTAAAGCCTCTGAGGTCTGCTGAGGGCTCCCTGGGCCCACCCCCTTCCTGAGCCACCAACCTCGTGGACCACTCCAACTATGACAGAACAGCTCTATGAATTGCGCTTGACCCCTGCCTAGCCCCTGCTGCTACATAGAACGAGCCTGCTTGCTCTTTTGCAAGGCATCCTGCCTGTCTGTGCAGGTGGGATGCAGGCCTTCTGGGCTTTCTGGTCTTAAACAGTACCATTCCTTCAACCATGCATCAAACATATTTAAGGGTTAAGGAAGCTGGAGCTTGAAGGACACATATCATAACAACAACCTCCCTGGGGCAAGGGTTCCTTTAATAGCATCTTTGAAGAGATGGCACCAACATTTGCTCAATTGTTCAAAATAATGATGGCGTTGGTGGAGAGTGGTCTCATCACTGCTGAGAGGCAGTCCATTGCCTTGTTGGACAGGCATCCCGCCACCAGGTTTTTCTCTGTGATGATTTATCTCTGCTTATTCCCTCTCCTTCCACTGGTCCACTAACTCTGCATGGCTCAATCCAGGAACCCCCAAATCTCAGTATGAAAGGCACTTTCACAAGACTGAAAGGCATGTACTTAATGTATGTGGATTTATAACCCAAGGAGGTTGTCAGTTTTGAGAATTCTTTAATCACGGAAGAGTCACAAACTGGAAAAATCATCAGAGACAACAACTACCATTTCTAATATCAATATGGTTTCAGCATGAGCAGATGTGGAAAATATGGGTTGTTTAGAGATGGATGTGTTGCTCGAGGGAAGACTGGCTGCCCATCATCTGTTCTTGAATCAGAGCCAGGGATGTTCTTAGAGTAACTGCCCCCTACCCTCAACGACTGCCATCATTGAATCTATCATCAAACCCAAAAGAATGTTATAATGTTTCTCAAAGTCCTCCCCACCACTACCTGTCTCATGCCCTGGTGGTAATCAACTGCTCCCCTCTTTCCCAGGAGAATGGAATAGCCTGCTACTAACTTGTCTCAGTGTCTCCTTGTTTCCCTTCTGATCCACCTTGTACTCTGCTGCCAGGAATATTTTCAGATTCCACCCTTGAAATCTACAGCTTAAGAACTTCCTCTAGTTCCTCCCTTTGCTTTTAAGGTGAGGTCTGGACTTCTTGACATGGCTTTCAACAGTCACTATCTTAAGGCCCCACCTAACTCTTAAGTCTTCTCTTCCTCAGGTACAATCTCAAACTCTAAATTCTACTCACACAAAACCATGGATTCATATTTCTAAGGTATGCTCTACTGTTTCACACCTTTGCCCGGGCAGCCTCTACTTGGGGTGTTCTTCTCCCTTTTCTACGCTGGAAACTATCTCTACAAATTTCAAGATCCAGATCAAATGAGCCTTGCATGTGAACCTTCCCTGAGATCTGCACACAGCAGGTCACCTGGGGCATCGAGAACACTACACACCTCTGTTTCTGCTCTCATCCTCCGGTTTTGTTGTGTGTTTACATGCCCAGGAGCTCCTCGAGGGCAGAGGCTGTGTCTGATTCATATCTGCGTCCCTCCCACCCAACCCCCATGCTCAATAAATGTTTGATGAACGACTGAAGGAAAGAGTGCTCATCATCAGAATTGCTCATCAGAGCCTTGTACATCAGCGTTGCCCAGAGATGCTTTCATCAGATCTAGTTTCTTCATATCAGTATCTAACACTGTCCTGGTTCAGCCTGAAGCACTGGAAATTCAGAAGAGCTTGCAGGGTTAGGGAAAAGGAATTTTATTTGTTAAACAGAAAATCAGGGTATGAGATGGAACACTAAGATATGCAAATGCCTATCTCCTTTGTAGGAGAATCTAGGAGAATCACACTAGATTATTTTGGAATTAATTCAGCCTGAGTGTCTGTGGAGCTTAAATGTGGTCCTCGGGAGAGTAAATAATGCAGAGTATGAAACCAGAGAGGAGATTTGAAATGCACCCAGGAAAAGCTTCTTTCAGCTCATCTTCTGCACCAGAACATTCTGGTTGATGGGATCCCTGTGTCATTTGCAAAGATTAAAACCTGTTGCAAGAAAATTAGCCAAAGCACAAGACTTTAATCATTTAAGAGGCTCCTGGCTTCCTCAGGCCTTGTCAACAGCAACTTCTCACCAATGAGGGCTTGAGAACAGATTTCAGGTCGCTTGATAAATATTGATCATTTTGCACTAAGCAAAAACATCACAGACATTAATTATTAAATATCAAGTAAGAGTGGTTGCTCTGAGTCTGCAAATTAGACATTTAAAGATATTATTTCCAAACAGTTTCCTTTTGTAGAAGGATCAAGGATATGCTTGCCGAAGGACTCTGGGAGTCTTAATTAGACATAGGCTACAGTGGCTGAGGACTGCCCAGTCCGCAGAGCCACCCACACCAGCACTTCCCGCTTCGTTGTTGCTATGTCTGTTCAAGCAGGGATCGTATGGGCCTGCCTTTTTGAGGCAATGCACTGAGAAAAGGGAAGGAGGGAGCTGGATTTGGGGGTGTCTTTACCTCCAGGGTGCCCAATTAGGGGTTATTTCCTTCTCTGCCCCAGTCAGGGATGAGCAGTCAAGATGGGAGGGTTGGAGAGAGCCAACCATGGGTACCAAGGCATGTCAACCTGCAGAGGAGATGGAGCCAAGCCACCCAGCCAAGAGCTTAGGGCACATGTGGGAAGGACTCAGGCTGGAGAGGAGGAAGTACCTGCATGCGGGTCTGGGGCACTCGAGCAGCCTGGCTGAGGATTTAGCAGCCTCACGGCTGTCAGGCCATATGGTCTAGGCAGGTAACTTCATCTGTTTCTCATCTTGGAGGTAGAAAGAGCTGATGTGTTTATTTTATTTATTTAATTAATTATTTCACTTTGCCATAGTATGCATGTTCCCTCCAGAGACAGAGAGAAAGGGAAAGGAGGAGGGAGAGAAATCATCTCCAAGAGCGGGTGGCCATGCTGCAATCCCTTTTTCTCCATTCTCCTCTCAGGATTTTGGGCACATGTACCCGGTGTGTGTCTTGAATCACAGTTGGCCATGTTGGCTTCAGCTGCCTTAACCACCACACAAACAGGCTGGCCCAGCTGCTGTGTTTATTAACAGGTGTTGCAGGAAGCTGGGCACTGAGCTCAAGGCTCACAGACTCATGCTGATTCCAGAGCTCAGGAGGAATGAGGTCTCTGAAGGGGGTGGTATGCTTACTTCCATTCAGGAACACTCCTGTCTGGGTGACACCAGGTCCCCAGAACTTCAGGTGACCAGTGGGCTCATGACCTCCAGGGGCTGTTTCAGGACAGCTTAGAGGCCACTGCCCACCTTTCTTCTCCCAGGGAGCTGAAGCAGCACAGTCATCCTTTAGAGAACTCCAAGCTATATCTGCCACCAGTTCTGGCCCACACCACTAAAGCTGTGCCTCTGGGGCTGGCCTCAGACCTACCCTAGAAGAGAGGATTTCCTGGTGGCTGGGACAGGGCCAGGAGGGCCCATGTCATGGTGGGGCGGGACTAAACTTTCAAACTGCATTTCAGCTTCCTGCTAGCCCTTCATCCTGATCCTCTCCTTTTCAAGAATCTTCCCTTCTAATTCAGCTCCAAAAGGGGCTTTCAAAAGCCCAGACCTAAATACATCCTGAGGGCTCCCATAGCACAGGACTGAATCCATCTGACCCAGTTTCCCTTCAGTCTCCTCTGGCTCCTCCCCACTGTGCCCTCGGGATCTTTCATACCTGGCTATCTGCACGTCCCTGACAAAGCCCGAGTGCTGATGTCCTACAATTTTTGCCTGTGTTATTCCCTTCCCCTGGAATGCCCTTCTTCCTGACATGGAGTGGGTGCCTACACATTCTTACCATTCCAAGTGAGGTACCACATCCTCTGAAAAGCTACCAGCCTGGGTCCCACCATCACTGACTCCTGTACTGTTCCATCCACAATCTGCAGGAGCAAGCTGAGCCCGCAGCCCAGAGAGCAGCTTGACATGACTTCCCTAGACTCTGCAGACAGTCTCAGTCTCAGGTATGAACCCACTGACCCTGGCGAGGTCTGCCCACTCACCTCCTTGCCCTTGTATGCCCATTCATCTCCCTATAGACTCCAGCCCACAAGCCTTCTTTGTACTCAGCCCAAGCCTGGGAATCACAGCTATTTCTTACCAGGTTCATACCCAGGCAGCCTCCCTACCACACCTCCAGACCTCCCTCTGCCTCTTGATTTGAAGGAAGAAAGGGGAGAAATGAAGCTCAGTCCTGTACCACCAATGGGTTAGAACCTTGGCAGTGGGAAGTGACAATGGCTTCTGGCAGGCATGGTGTGGGGTCAGCAACAGGCTGCAGCCCAGACTTCTGGGGGCCAGGAGGGTGTGCCCCATAGTCCCAAACCTTGGGCCCACCCCTGACCTTCTTCCAAGTGGCCACTTTCAACATACCCAACAATTTCAACTATGCAAGAAGATTGGACATTTTTTTGTTATTTTTCTTTTAGTTTTGCTATAAGGAGCATGTGCTTATTGGAGAGAGATAGAAAAGGCAAGTAAAAAAATCACTCCTCACAAGGAGGGACTGCTGTGCCACAATCCCCCCTCCTCCATTCTCCTCTTGGGATTTTGGGTACACAGACACTTGCACCCAGTGTGTTTTTCAGGCCATTGGGTCTGGGACTTGAACCACTTGGTTGGCCATGTGGGTACAGCTACCTTAACCACCAATTCACTGACTGGCCTGGAGAATTTGAAATATTTGATGAGTAGTAACCAACATGAGCACCTTGGCCATGATTCTTCACTTACCTGTGCCTCAGATTCCTCATTTATCATCTCAGGTAAGGGTACCTATCATGTATAGCAGTGAGGACGAAATGGCTAAGACACGCCAAGCATTCAGAAAGTCAGGCATAAAGTAAGCACTGGCATATTAGTTGTATTCTCATTGGGACAGATCTTTATGGTTTATAACATGTCACAGGTCACAGATAGAAAGGCAGAGAAGGAGTCACCATCCATTTTCACTGAGCCCCACATGCTCTGGGGGCTCAGAGCTCCCACCCCACTCTATATTTACCCTCAGGAGTGCTCCCACTCGACTTCCTGTGCTCCTCCCAGCACCTGCTTTCCTGGGTTCTCAAGCCCTGGTCTGGGATCTTGCTCTTGGTCTCTAAATAGCCCCTGAATTTCTATGACCTTGTTTAGAACACACTACTCAGCATTTTCTTTTCTTTTTCTTTTATAAGACAGGGTCTTGCCACGTGTGATCATCTTGCCTTAGCCTTCTGACTATCATGATTCTCCTGCCTTGACTTCCCTGAGTCACTGGGATTACAGGCTTACACCCCTGCACCTGACCCCAGCCTGTGAGCAAAGCATCTTAGCAGCATGTACCACCACAGCTGGTCCACTGCTCAGTACTGACCTTCACCACTCATGCAGGGCCCACTGAGGGTCTGTCTACCTATGTCCTTTGGTCCTGCATACCCAGACCACAGGACAAAGGTGTCCATGCCCATGGAGTACGCCATAGCCAGCCCCTTGCTACGAGAGAGTAATTGGACACCAGGGTTGCAATCAAGATGGTGCCAACTTCCACACTCCTTGCTTCAGTCTCCTTCCTGGCCAGGACAGAGGCACCCTGCTAGGAGGCTTGAGTTAGGGACCTCTGCTGCCTAGTCCCATAAATAAAGACATTCTCTTTCAACCTCCCTGGGAGCACCCACTACTTCGAGCCCCAAAGCTAGAATCTCGGGGTATCCCTCACTTCCTGTCTTCGATGCTTTACCCCACCACCCTAGAAATGGGAGTACCTGTCTGTAGATAGAGACTGATAACTTAGTGGACTCCCTGGGGGCTGGGAGGCCTTTGGGTAGTGATGAAGATTCTCTTCCAAGTTGGGTATCTGGATTGTTGGGCAGCATTTTATAACAAGGAGACATTTCCATAAGGTGCCAATGAAGACCAGGAAGTCAACTATGGGTCTTGAATAGATGGAATCTTACAAAGGAATGATCCACGATCACTAATGTGGGCACTGCCCTTCTCAAAATGGCCAGAGAATCCCCTAGAGTGAATCTATGCTGGGAGGAAGGCGAAGGGAACCACAGGCCAGAGACCCAGCACTATTGCTGCCTGGGAGATAGGGGCACACATAGACGAAATGCCTACCTTTAAAGTTAGAGAGACCTGAGTTCAAATGCCAGCCCTACCCCTTACTGTGTGACTTTTGGCAGGTGTCTCCCTTCTCTGAACTTCAGTTTCCTTATATATAAAATGATAAAACAGCAAGTGATTAAAAAAAAAAAAAACACCTCCTCGGAACCACCGTGAGGAGTTAATGGACTAATGCACATGAAACCCCAACATGGGGGAGGTGCTCAGTAAATCCCCAAGAGTTGGTCTGGAGTCACAGCCTTACTACTGCCAAAGTAGCTCGCTGTTCTCCTCCCCTCCTCCATCCCCCCCTGGCCCTCAGCCACTATTTTTTTTTTTTTTTGCATTTGGCCATGGCCATTTCTAG
>NW_006204627.1:1557983-1600882 GCF_000334495.1 Tupaia belangeri chinensis | reverse complement strand
CCCCGGCCCCGCCCCCAGCCTTTTTTTTTTTTTTTTTTTGCATGTGGCCATGGCCATTCCTAGGGCTCTGGGGCTGGTACCTGAGAGAACTGCCAGTGGAGCTTCATCCTCTTGGCTTTGGCATAACTGCACTCGATGAGCCGCGGCCGGCTGTTGACGTCCACCAGGCACCGGTTGTCATCGTCGTCGACTGTGGGGCTCAGGATGCCCATGTGGATCTGCTGACCGCTCGTGTAGTACACATTCTAGGGGTGGAGGCAAGAAGGGAGGAAGAAGAGAGTAAAACACCCATGGCAAAGAGGTGGGAGTGCAAGTGGTGACTCCTACCAGGTAGCCAGTAAAGAGTCAGTTAAGGGAAGACTGAATTCTTTCTAACCAGAGGTCTTCAGATTGTTTTCTATCGTAAGAGACAAGAAAGAGCCCTTACACACTGTGATCCAGCATAGTGTCTGGCCCACATGGCACATGGAGACCTAAAACAAAATTTCAAAGAAGTAAGACTTAACCTCACTGCATGTGATACACTCTGATATTTTCTATTCTATTCTTTAATTGATAAACTTTTTAAAATATGGTAACATTATTTATATTGACTCAAAAATGGAAACAACTCACATCTCTTATGATAGTATAATGGCAAAATAAGTAATTGTGTATTCATACAATGGAATACTACATATCAATGAAAATGAATAAACTACCATTAAGAGTGACAGTATAAATGAATCTCATAAACATAATGAGAACAAAATGAGTCAGAGAAGAATAAATGTTATGTGTTTCAGTTTGAACTTCAAAACAGGCCAAACTATGACTTTAAAAACTAGAATAGTGGTTATCTCAACACATCGGCCATCGCCTTTTAAACTGATTCACCAACCAGAGTCTTTTAGACACTTTATATTCTTTTGAGTCCATTATTTATAGACTTGCTGACTTCCTTCCTCCATAGATATTCTGTGCTGAATACAATGCTTGGCCAATAGACACAGAGAGAAAATGCCAGGGTTATGCCTTTCAGGAGTCAGAATCCCATGCAGTAGGGTATGAGTACCATTTAATTTCTGTTCCCTACTAAGACTGTGTAGAGAAAAGATTAGCAAATGTTTTCTTAAAGGACCAGGTGGCAAATACTTTTGTCATTAAGGATGTGCTGGGAGTCCCACAACTACTCCCAGGTTCGATGATTCACTCGTGGACACACAGGACCCAGCACTCATGGCTATGATCCCTGTAGCGGAAGGAGGCGGAGCTTATTAGCAAAGGAGAAAGGCACATGGGGCAAAGGCAGGGGGAAACCGGCACAAGCTCCCGGGTCCTTTCCCTGTGAAGGTGCACAGGATGTGCGCAACGTCCCCAAAATAAGCTGTGATAAGACACGTGAAATGCTGTTTTTCAGGGGAACCCATTAGAGATTCAGCACCCAGGGTTTTTACTGGGGCTGGTCCCACAGTATGGGACATAGGCTGGTGGCTTTCAGATATGCAGAAGGAAAGTAGGTGTTCAGCATAAACCACATTGTCTGTGCAAGTAATGTGGGCACAATGAGTTCCTCTTTTCACTCCTGGTGGGAACCCTTTTGGAATTCAAGCTCCCAGATATCAGCCAAAGGCCAATCTTATAAACAGGCCTTTCAAAAGACAGTAGTCAGGCTTGCTGTGTGAACTCCTTTTTGCACAGATGGCCACACAATCTCTGAAACCCAATTCTATGATTGAAGCACAAGTGCACCATTGATATGAATGGCTGTGTTTCGAGATCACTTTATTTACAAAAAGTAGGCACCATGCTATGAGCTTGGTCCTGGAGGAGAGCCACATGATCTTCAGTTTTCTAAGATTTTAGTAACTTCCCTTTACTCTGAGCAGTGGTTTCCAATGAGGGGCCTGAGAGGGAAATTATAGGGTTCTAGGAGCTCGTCTCACATGACGTAAGGGGTTAACATTCTGTCTCTTCCCTCTTCAGTGATTAGGCTCCACAAGCTAATGGAGACAATACTTCTACTGCTTTAGGTTAGTTGTGGAGGTTAAGGTAGCTGGATTCCACATGGCTGACTGTGTGGTTTGATCCCACACCTGGCAGCTTAAAAAACATGCCGGGCATGTGTGCATGCATGCTTAAAATCCCAAGAGGAAAAACAAAAATCCCAAGAGGAAAATGGAGAAGAAGGGATTGCAGTGTGGCCACCCCCCTGAGGAGTGATTTCTCACTTTCTCTCTCTCTGTCTCTCACTCTGGCAAGTGCATATGCCCTATGGCAAAAATAAAAAAGAAGAAAAACAAGAATATTCACAGCAGTCTCTCCTGGTATCTTAATCTATTAAAAAATCCTCATTTCCAAATATTTTTGAATAATTTAGAATTTTGATTAGTCCAAAATGTTTTAATAAAAGAGGGTGGTTGTCAAGTACTTTCTAAAAAGTTTATTTATTTCTCCCATGACAGATAGGGACAGAGAGAGAGAGACAGTCACTCCCAACAGTCTTCACACCACAATCCACCCTCAGATGTAGCCAGCCTGGATCTCAGGCATGTGTGCACACACCTCATGTGCACAGAGTCCTTGGGATGCAAACCCGGGCTGTCCCTCATGGGTCCAGCATTGCACTGCATTCTGTTCCTACTATGCCACCATCTGGCCCAATAGGCACTTTTTAAACATGGATGTAGGACATAGAAGAGTTGGGGGGTAAGAAGGGCAGAGCAGGTGAGGAGGGTAAATAAGGAGAGGCATGTTCTTCCTGACCCTCAAAAGTCTCTTTAGGCCTTTAGGAAGGGGTGGAGGGCAGTCAGACTTTCCCTCAAGCCAGTGCATCAGCCAAGGTCAACGACAAGCAGATGGCACACTGGAGATGGGGAAATCTGGGGAGGGTATATAAAGGCACCATTTTCAAAGATGTGGGTGTGCTGTCAGGGAAGCACAAGGGAGAATATTATCTCCTGAGAATAATAATCTGGAACTGTTATCACCCCTGGACCCAAAGGGATGAGAAAAGAAGGTAGTTACCAGAACCCATAAGAGAAGAGTTATGTGAAAAGCACTGACTTGGGAGGAAGGTTGGGGTAGTGGTGAGAGGTATGAACAAGCACCCCAACTTCACCCTACCATCTTCACTCTGATTTTCTCCTGGCTCAGTCCATGAGCAGAACCCAAATGGAAACCAGAGAACATAGGAGGCCACTGAAATGTCTGATAAACTCAGGCTCCTGGGGTGGGAGGAAAAGAGTGGAGAGTGTCTAGAGGGACAAACAGAAGAACCCATTGCCAATAGGACCTGCTCTTGGAGGTCACCTGAAAAGTTAGCAGGCTTGGCAAATCTTGGACATAGACATCAAAATCACTAACACGAGTCTTCCCATAGCAGAGGTGAAGGCTCATAGTAAGCAAAATTCTGAGCAGAGGCCTGATGTAGAAACATAACTTAGAATATGGAGGCCAGGGAACCTCTTCAAAGCTACACCCAGTAAGAGTGGGCTTCTAATCAGAATCCTGAGACCATCCACTGTGTGGCATGGATTTCTGGATTTCCTTTTCAAGGAAAGTTGATGACCTGATGTGGCATCCAGTTCATTATAGCTGAGGGAGAACTTGATGACTTTAAACAAGTGCACTGATAGCCATCACATGTACACATCATCCAACAAACAGATAACCTCTAAGCTGGCTTCTGGGGAAGTAGGAAGAAGGAAGCCATGGTCTGCCTCCTGGAAGAGGGAACCACTACATGAGGAAATAATGGCCCTCATCACACTAATATGAAAACCATGCCCACTTCCTCCATTCACCTGCTCTGCTTTTTGCTATTGGGTTGTCAGAAAAGTTATAATGCATCTTTGTATAGAAAAATATATCATGACTTTTCTAATGACCCAATACTTTGAAAATAGGAATGAAAACTCACTATCTTCCTTGAGTATTCAACAGTGTGAACATCAGCCTGATTCCTTCCAGGGCCTCTCCAAAAGGTGCTCACCTGCTTATGCCTTTAGGTTGAATGCACCACAATCACCTCAGGACAGTATGGCTCTCAGTCACCTTGTGATTCCCTGAGCTGGGGAGTGCCAGCTGCCAGAGAAGGACTTCCAGGGAGCCAGTTGCCTCCATCCCTTTCTTCTTCCCTGTCATCAGGGCCTGGCTCTTGTCTCCAGTGCAGGCTCCACAGATGCAGCAGCCACCCAGGTAATAGCTGAAATCAGTTTTATCCACTTAGCTGCTCTAAAGTGTTTGGGGAGATGCTCTGAGAGACAGGTGTGCACTTACTACCTGGTACAGCTGTCATCAGAGCTGCATATTGCTCCAGAATCTGGGAAAATCATAATAGGGACAGACAGTTGTTTGTTATTTACAAAGCAAACAAGAAAGTGCCTCCTGGCTGCTGTAACCATGAAGCTGACAGATCACAGAGAGGTTCAGCAAAGAGGATCTCTCAAGTCCTCACTCGGACACTTCAGAAGCTAGCAGAGTGCTGAATCAACACAAGGCTTGAACACAAAAAGAGGAAGCAGTTTTGTGCAAGATGCCCCCATTTTCAGTGCCTGCACGCACAGCAATTCTTCCTGAGCAATGGGAAATCTTAAAGATTTAAGTGCGAGGGAACTTAGAACTGTGATCCTCAAAGGGGGGCCATTTTGCCAGCGACGGATGTTTGGAATGTCTGGAGACATCTTGGTTGCTACGGCTGGGGAAGGTGCTTGTTATCGGTGTCCAGCAGGCAGAGGTCCCGGATGCTGTTTACCATTCTACAATGCGCGGCCCTCCGACAGCCAAGAATGATCTGACAACAAAGGCCAGTAGGGACGCTGTTGAGAAACCCTAATTCACATGGCAAGTAATATAAGTTGAAATATCTTTAGCTCCTACAGAGTGCTAGCCATGAAGTGACTGACATGTGCTCTCATTTTACCCTAATAACTCTGTGCACCAGGTACTGCTATCTCTCATCTTGTAGACGAGGAAACTGAGGCACAGAGAAATTAAGACATAGCCAGAGTCACGCAGCTGGTGGATGGTAGCTGAGATTTACAGAGGTAGTTTGACTCCAGAGCCATACGTGAAACCACTCATCTCACTCACCTGCCCCGAGGATCACTCCAGGGGACATGCTGGAGGGGAGAAGAGGGACAGGAGATGGCCTCCATTGGGATCCCTTTGAGCCAGGGTTGGAGCTTGAACTAAGAGTACAGGAGGGCTGGAGGGGCCTTCCCTACAAGGCCAAGGATAAAAGCTGGTCCAAACTGCTGAGGCAGCAGCGCGTCCTGGAAGTCTTACAGAAGGCCGACGGCAGCCGTTATCCTGTCTGGATGTTTTACAAACCCCTGGGGCATGGAAACACCATCCCGCCACTCCGCTCCTCCTCAGCTGATGATTGATTCGGCTCATTCTCAGCGCAGCCCCATATAGCTCAGCAGGGCTGCACACCAGACCACCGGCATTTCCCTCTGATGTTCGCAGGAGAGAGAAAAATTGCCAGTGCGGCAAAGGAACAGTCACACCTCGGGCCTCGCACCAGCAGTACTATCCTCACCTCTGGCCCGGGAGCAGGAGGAATGACCCGGAGCTAAGCTGGAAAGCTGGCCAGGGAACCCCCAGTGGCCCTGCTTACACACTGCTGTCCTCGGGGTCATGCAGCCATGGCTGCCAAAGACCCCTGGAATTGGAGGTCCCCCTTGCTCTGTTTGACCTCCTGATGAGTCCCTCGCCCTGCCTGCTGGGGATGCAGGCACACAGTGTCCTTAGCAGCCCTTCCCATCCCAGCAAGGGCCTTCCTCAGGGTCCTCTCCTCATATGTATCAAATGTCACCTCCCTGATAGAAACTGTCATTAGCTGTGGAACAGCCTCAGGAAGGGAAGGAGAGGAAAACAAACATACTTTTTGTGCACCCATGAGCCAGGCTCTCTGCTGGTGCTTTCCATGCCTGTGGTTCCTTCCACTCTCAAGGATAAGGAAACGGACTCTGAGGGTTTAAAATACTCGTGAAGGTACACAGTAGGCAGTTGCTCTCGCCGCTCCCTGCCTACAGCAAACTTTCAAGGCAGGCCCAGTTCTCATCAAGTCATGGCCTGCAGCTCCCCTCCCCAAGTCAAGTGGCCCAGGTGGTCCTGCCCATTCCTCATCAGAGCCTCCCCTGAGCCTGAACTGAAGCCAGGGCACCACGTCCACCCAGTCTCAAAGCCTCAGCTGAGGCCTATGGGGCGTAAGAGCTTGGCTCCCAAGAGCCATCCTGAACTTGTCCCTGTGAGCCAGCTGTGGATTTGTCAGGGCCATTCCCTCCAGCTGTTCATGCTGAGCTCTGAGGCACCAAAAGCAGGTCTCAGGAGTTTGGGTGGGCTTCTAGGGGTCTTCTTTCAGCCCAATCATGGCATTTCCTTTTTGTCTTTCTTATAGTTGGCATTCATGTAACATTTTTTAAAAAGTTTATTTCTTCCATGAGTGAGAGCAAGAGAGAAAGAGACAGAGAGACAGCATACCCAATAGGGTTTCGATGCTGCAATCAACCCTCTACCTCAGTGAGCCCTGGACCATGGGCATGCATGGGCTCAGGAAGGTCTCCAGATGCAAACCCAGAACCTTCCCATGTGGGTCAGTTTTGTAGCGTGTCAAATTTTATTGCTGTGCTACCCTCAGGCCCTTATATAACTTTTTGTTTGAATAAAAGTTAATGAAGAATTAGGAAAAAAAAAAGGCATTCCACCAAGAGGAGAAAGTCAAGACTTAATATATTATCTTTGTTAGTTTATAACCTGCAACTGGAATTTGCAAAGTTCCATGAACTTCCTGCCTCCAACTTCCAGCACACTCTTACTCTCTTGCATGCTTTGATATGGCCATCTCATATATTTTTAGTCATCTACTCCCTTCTATCCAGATTTTGATAACTACCTCATACCTTAGCCTCTGTGGAAATTCTGGAACCCTGCCCCAGAACAGAGGCTGAGAGGGAAGAATCGTGGGGTGGGCAGAGGGAGTGGGGGGAGGACTTCTCAGACAAATTAGGAACATGGAGTGACATGGGCTTAGTTACATGATTTAATATAAACATTTTCAAGTCCAGCTGTAGTATTAGTTCTCTTCCAATCAGTGGCCATGTAAAGTCTGAGCAGCAATTTTTCCTCCATTAAGTGATGTTTCCATGGCAACCCCATTGGCCAAGGAGTGGGTGCCCTTGAAAAATGAGGTAGCTTAAAGATATTGAAAGATGCCCTCCTGTTGGAACCTGGCATGGATGGCAGTCCTGGTATTTGACTGGAACCTTCCTGGACCTGGGCATGGGTGAGAGGGTAGAAGGCGGAGCACCCTTAGTGGGCTACTCTTTATAAGAGGCTCTACCCACCACAAGGGAGAAAACAACTCTATGTGCTGGATATTTTCACAGGAAAAGTGGCAGGGATGAGCCAGCATCCCTGTGAACACTTCTCTAGATACCTGTGAGGCAGGCCAGTTTAAGGGTTAGCAGGACTGTAGCCATTTTGAAATTATGAAAAGCCTCTAATGAGAATAATTTGACCAAGTGCTGAGTCATGGGGAGATCTGTTTGAGGAATGGTCAGACCAGAAAACCAGGAATGGGCATTAGAAGCAAACAGGACTCAGGATAATTACTCAGGCAAAAGTGATAGACTCTGATCAATAGCAGAGAGGGGTGATTTACCTGTGTTTGTATCTTAATCTATGGGGTTGTTGGAAAAGCCATGACATATTTTTCTATGCAAAAATGTATCATGACTTTTCTAAAAACCCAATATAAATATTGAGAACATGCTTAGCTTTTGAGGCAGTTTGATGATGTTTTCTGACTGTCTCCCTGTGATCAATTACAGAAATAAACACCCTTCTTCTCCAGCCTCTGACTCTGGTTTCAAGACTGCACCAGGAATTATTTGGTTGGTAACTTTTGTAAGGGATTTATCCTCCTAGAGGATTGTAGCAGCCCAACAGAATAAAAATCTCAGCACTCTGTGGGGGTAAGGGTCATATGGGAGTGTGGGGGGCTATGGTCTGACACAGTCTAGGAAGTTAAAGATCACACACGATGGCATGATTGCAAAGTGTTACAATGGGAGCTTGGTAGGTCATTGAAGGAACAGCCAAGCTGTGTGCTGGATCTTGGAAGAGGAGAAGAATCACACAGAAAATAAAACCAGAGGACAGAGGAACGACAGGATACACTCCTAAATGCAATCAAGACTGGGCTGCTATCTTAGAGGTGTCATAGACTCAACTGGGGAGCATAAAACCTATACACCTGAGTCTCAGGGTGGGAGCTAGGCATGGGGATTTATTCCAGGTGATTTTAACCTCCACACAAGGTCGAAGAATAGCTGTATTCAACAGCAAGGAGACTTTGGGAAGCCTGGGGAGAAATGGAGGCGTAACACCAATCACCTCTTGGATTCTAGTTTAAGAGCCATATCCTGCAGAGACTGATCCAGCTTGTTCCCCCATAATGAGGGAAGGGGGATTGCCTTGTTGTAGGGGACGAGTTGGATATCTTTTTTCAGGGCGCTGATTTTAAAACTCTGAGGAGCATGGCCAAGAGGTTAGAAAGCACCATCATTTAGGATGATGTTTCTCAAAGTGTGACCTTAGCATTATCCAAGAACTTGCACATTTTTTTAGCCCAACCCCAAACTCACTGAATCAAAAATTCAGGAATCTGTTTTAACAGGCCCTTCAGGTAAATCTGATGCATGCTAATGTCTGAGAACCACAGGTAGCCCAACCCCAAAGCCACTGAATCAGAAATTCAGAAATCTGTTTTAACAGGCCCTACAGGTAAATCCGATGCATGCTAATGTCTGAGAATCACAGGTCTAGGAAGAAAGTAGCCCGGTGGGACAGAAGTCCCAAGTCAGATGGACCTGGGTCTCTACTCCATGGCTCCACCCCTCACTTCCCAGTTGGGAATCCATTCTGAGCCTCCATTTCTTGACCTGTAAAATGCAGTTGTATGAGTATTAAAATACTCATAGCTCCTAGTCTGGCCAGGAACTACAGGACAGGGACAAGGCAGGCAGGGACCAGGGTATCTGTGGGACAAGAAGAGCCCCAGAAAGGTGCGGATGCTGGCACAGCTGCAGTGCCCCGATTCTGCTCCTCTCTGCAGCCCCTGACCCAAGACTGGCCAGGGTTCACAGGACAATGAGCGGGGTGCCAAACATGGCAAGTGGGCAGCAGGAGGTGGAGCCTGGCTTTATTAAACTTCAATTTACAGAGCAGTGACTGTCATATTCAGAGTGTAGACTAGAAATTGGCTCTTTGTCCTCTTTACCAAAGAATGAATTTCAGGCCTCCCTGCAGAAGGGACAGGCTGATTTAAGGGTTTGGTTATTGGTCATTAACCCTTTGACACAGAGGTTCATTATTGTGCTGAAGGCCATAGAGCCCTGATGCTAAATCAAGAATGAAGGGGAGTCATTTCCAAAATGACTTTCTGTTCAGAACCACAGCACTAGGTCCATCTGGGGAATAAAAAAATAGATTTGTACTGGCCTTATGATGGTGGTGCAGGCGGTAGCATACTGGACTGTAGTGGTCAAGGGTTTGAATTTTGAATTGACTTGAAAACAAACTGGGCACATGAGCCCAAGGTCCTGACAGGCTGGGGCCTGGGGGGAAGAGGATTGCCACATGATGAGACCCTGTGGAGGGTTTTTCTCTCGGGGGGTACATGCACGTGCACTCTTGCTTGTGTGCTTGCCCCCACTCATGAAAAAGATAAACTTTAAAAATCACTTATGAATACTGCCTTACTGTGAAGAAGCATAAGTGTGCAAAGCAAGGTTTCTAGATCACACTTCCTCTGTGAGCTCATTTTCCTGCTGGAGGAGAACATGTGAGGCTGAGCACACAAATCCCCCAGCTTTGCAGGAAGAGGTTTGTAACTCAGCCCATCAGTCAACAGTTGATCTAGTTTAATTCATAAACTTCCTTGCTCCTTAAGGTGCCAGGACTGAGCGGGGCATCGGAGAAGCAGAGAAGAGCAAGATGTGCCTGCTCCTTGAAAGAGCAGTGAACCCAGCAAAGAGGCAGACACGCAGAAGGGTGGATAAATATGTTCCCAGCCAGCTTGTCATGGATGACTGGGCAGTATACTGAAGTGCCCAGAGCTGGAGTGACCACCTCTACCTACGGCTGTCAGTGAGTGATGGAGTGTGAGAATGGCCTCAGAGGAGAGTAGTTTGCCCAGATAACTGACAAGGGCAAGGGGCCCCTGGCAGAAAGAACAGGATATACAAAGCCACAGAGACTTGACAACTGAGAGCCATTGTAGAGAAAGAGGTGCCTATGGGGTGGGAGTGGGGAGTGGGTATAAAACTGGGAAAGCAGCAAGGGAGCTGGAGAGTTTGGACAGAGCCCTGTTGCCCCTGGAAAGCTGTGGCTGCAGACTGTTTCTTCGCTCGTTAGCACTTCAGAGTGCTCTTAGTCTTTTAAGTTAAAAATATCCAAAGGGCCTGGAAAGTGAGCTTGGGCTAGAAGTGACTCAGGCAGCTTCTGCAGGTCTGTCTGGACGATTCCAGTGGTGACTGCAGAGTGGTGGGAGGAAGCTGTTGAGCTTTGTACCAATGAGTTGTCTTTAAACTTGAGACTGAATTGACAAGGCCGAGCGGTGCCTGCCTTCTGTCTCCTGCTGCACAGCCAGGAGAAGCAGCGACACAGCATTGCTGCTGGGCTTGGAGAGTTTAACTCAGACTTGGAGCTGGCGGTGTATCTTCATGTTTACTCCAGACCTTGTGCTCACAGCACAAGTATCATGCCTCTACCACCACCTATGAGGTTGTTTGCAGCCCAGTCAGGTGACCAGGGTCACAATGGGCTTCCTGTGTTGAAATTGAGGGTTGTTAAGCAGGAGTGAATTACCAGTGAGAGACCAGACAAGAGTTACAGGGTACTCCAGATACTGAGAGTTTTGTTTGCCTTCTTATAACAGCATCTTGCCTCATGTTGGTCCTAAGAGTAGGCATGTCTCACAGACTGGCCAATCAGAGTACTCCATTGCCTTGGCCCAGGGATTGGTTCCAGTATGGGCATGTGACACAGTCTAGGCCAATGAAAGTCCTCCCTGGGATTTTCTGTTGGCTGGATCATGTTTCTGGAAGGCTTAAACCTGGAGTTACTTGCTGCTTTCTTCCTCACATAAATCAGGAAAGCTCCTTGATGGCTGGGAAGACTAAGATTAAACACAAGAGGAAACAGAGCCAAAGGTGGAGGAAGAGAGCAGAGAGCAGAGCTTGGCAAGCTTCATCCATTCAATCCCCTAGATCCAGCCCTACCTGAATCCAAAACCAGATATGGACTTGTCAGTCACATGAGATGATAAAGTTTCTTTTGTATTTAAGTTGAGTTTCTGTCACTTACAACCAAGAGTCTTGATTCACACAGACATAGAGGAGATGTTTTTAAAACACAATGGGATCAAACACAAAGATCATCAAGTCATATAGCTTAGTGATCTTTAGTTATGGAGGGATTGTAGACACAGTACGTGTGGTTTATTCATTTGTTATAATAAAGCAAGTCACTGTTTTAATAATAAAGTATTGGAGTTTGAGACTATCCAACTTTTTAATTTTTTAACAAGGAAATATCTCACTCATGTTTTCTTGAAAAGGGGAGCTGGGAGATTCACAGAACCCTACAAAGTCCCTGGAAGAGGGCTGTCTGAATATTATCCATCACATGAGTAAAGGGAGAAAAAGCTGAGAACTTCTGGAGAAGGCTGAATTCCTGCACGGTCCAGGATAAGAAAAGAAAAAGGTAGCCTAGGTTGGGATTGCTGATGGGGCTTCCTCTGTACACAGACTCCTTGTCTGTGTCTGAGGAATAGTGCTTGTAAATTGCCCTTCACCTGTGCCTTCACCCCTCATCCAGATTCTCCTCTTATGGCCCTTCTTCTTATTCCTCCAGTTCTCTGCATGCACCCCAGAGCAGCCTGGTTGCCTGGCTTAGGTGCTTGCTTACATAGCTCTCTTTGGCAGAGTGCTTGGACACAGATGGGAGTGGAAAGCAAAGGTCACATCAGGCAGAAACACACCGCCAAGGGAGAGGTCACAGAGGAGGTCCAAACAATAGCAATGGCCAGGTGGTGGGGCAGGCCCTGGTAACTGAAAATCTGGATTTACTTCAAGGAAGAAAGATGTTCACAGTATGTGTGCTCTGTCAGGACAAGGTCAGAGATGGGGCAAATAGCTGTGAAGGAACAATAGGTAGTGGCATTGTACCTGGGTCTCCAAATGCTTCTGGAGTTTTGATCATTGTATGTGGCATTAAAAGGCTAGTGAACTGGGACCAGCAGTTAGCATAATGGCTATGTCGCTGGATTCCCACGTCGTCGACCGTGGTTCGTGTCCTGGACCCGGTGGCTTAAAACTCACGCCGGGCACGTGTGCGTGCATGCCCAAGATCCCGAGAGGAGAATGGAGGAGACGGGAATTGTGGCGTGGCCATCCCCCCTGGGGGGTGATTTCTTGCTTTCTGTCTCTCTGTCTCTCTCTGTGTGGCGAGTGCATGCGCCCATAGCAAAAACCTCTCCAAAAAAAAAAAAAAAAAAGGCTAGTGAACTGACAGCCTAACTGTCCTCCCAAATGCACCTGGCCTATCAGCAATTCTTAAGACTACCATCAGACATGGGGCATAGCATGGAGCAAGGGTCTGGAGGCCACGGCTCATAATCGTCCTTGGGGTTCAGCTTCTCCTATGTCCTCCTAGAAGACCCATCCCAGGAGATTCCTAGGAAATCCATTCCATCCTCTTTTACAGCATGACCTGGTGTCTGCCCTTTCAATGGCTATGGCAGAGGCCACCACCCATGCCCCTGGCACTCAGCAGTCCTGATGTCATGTAGAAGGCGCTCCTTGGTCACCCTACTGCTCTCTGCTGGCACTCAGCAGCCCTGATGTCATGTAGAAGGCGCTCCTTGGTCACCCCTACTGCTCTCTGCCAAGGGCTTTTTCGTGCTGCAGGCTCTTGCTGGGCCTCTACCAGGACCCAGGAACAGCCCTCAACCAAAGACTGATAAAAGCTGGTAGATAGATAACCCATACTTCTTGCCCTTGGAATAATTGAGGACATGTTCCCTACAAGCTTTAGAGCCCTCCCACAACACTGACCCCAGTGGCCTACTCTGGTAACCTACCAAATTTGTGTACCCGTGATAGACTTTCCTTCCTCCCTTGGCTCACTTCCTCACTGCCTTACCAACATTTCTGGGAATCACCTCCCAAATAAATGACTTACCACAAACCCTTGTCTGAGGGCCTGATTGTAGAGAAAACCAACCAAGATGGGCTCTATTCCACCTGAGGTTCTTATGCCCAAGGCTCTTTGGCATGGGTACTAGAGGATGAGCCTGTACCCACTGCTATATTTGTGCCCAGCACAATCTTCGTCAGCAGTGAGGGCTCATTAGAGATGCCAAACTTGGTACCTCTGAGCCTTTTGGGGACGTCTCAATGATAGGCCACTTTCCAGTATGGTAGCCATTGTGACACTTCAGTCCACTCTGAAGTAAACTCTACTGCACTCCATGCTCTGGATGTCCTGGGACACCATCACACAAACTCCTCTTGCTGGACATGACACAATACTGGTGATGGAGGACACCTTTGGAAAGAAGCATATTTCATCCTTGCCTTGACCACCCGAGAAGGACCAGCATAGGGGTCCTCAGGTAATCTAGCACACATCTCTGGAGGGCTTTATAATAATGACTCAGGCTCTTTGAAGGATCTCTGGCCAGGGGTTGCCCTGAATAGTCTATACTCTGTGATTCTACTACCCTGTCCCTTGGTGAGAATGGAGCTGATACAAAGCAAGGTAGAAGACTTTCCCTGGAGTTTAGAATGTGAAAAGACACAGAGGCAAGGCAACCCTGGGAGGAAAAACTATTTGGGACCGCTCTCTAGAGACAATCCATGAACTTCTACTGCTGAGGCCTCTGGAGCAGCCCTCATCCCAGCCCTTACCCAGTCAACTTTCCCTTTGAGTCTATAGAAAAGAATCACCCCATATTTTCTCTAATAGCACTTACCCTCTATTTTCAGCTTAAATACTTAAATTTGTTTTATTTGTGATTGAGCTCCTCCCCTCAATTAAACAAATACAGTCGGCTGTTCATCAGTAAGTTTTCTATCTTCAAGAAATCTCTAGCACCTGCTATCTGGCCTCTGGGTCTCATTTGGGTCTTTATTTTAGAAGTCATTGCTCAAAGCCCTCTGCTTGTCTACTATAAGCCATGTCTCTCCACTAACAAGCAGCTAAGACAGAGAATGTCAATTGCACCGAGGAAGACTTCCCTTGACGTTCCTCTTTTCTGCCAACTCTGCACCAGCTTGTGACAGTCAATGTGTGCGTCTTAACTACTCTAGCAGTTTGATTCCCTGTTCAAAATATTCACTACCCTGGCCTATGAGGCTCCTCCTCCTTCTCCCCTCCTTACTGAGTTACCATCCATCCCTTCATTATTGTCAGATGTGACCACATGTGCAGATAATGGGATATGAGCAGGACTGACATGTAATTTCCAATCAGAAGCCTTAAAAGCAGTCACATGATCTACCACCTCTCCTTTTGCTCTCTGCCATTGGACCTGCAGCACCCCAGTTGGGGACTGCTCTTTTGCCCCTAGAAGAAGGTGAGATGACAGAGCTTAAACTGAACCATGATGATCATGTAGCATGAGCAAGAAATCAGCATTTCTTGGGGCCAGTCACATAGTGGTCAAAGGAGGCAGGTCTCTTATGGCCAACTATTGTTTGAATCCTGGTCCTAGCTGCTTGAAAAATACCTGTGTGTATGCCTAAAGTCCTGACAGAATGAAGAAATAGAGAAGGGATTGAGGCATGACCACACCTCATTGGATGGTGCTTTCTCTCTCTCCCCCGTCTCTCTCTGGTGAGTGCACATGACCTCTGCAATTTAAAAAACTAGAGAGGGAGCCAGCTGGTGGTCTTGTAGTTAAGGCACTGGATTTCCACATGGCTGACCACAGTTCGAGTCCCAGACCCGGTGGCTTAAATATACCAGGCATGCGTGTGTGCATGCATGCCCAAAATCCTGAGAGGAGACAGGACTGCTGTTTGGCCATTTCCCCAGGAAGTATTTTCTCACTTTCCTCTTTCTAATTCTCTCTACAGAGAGCACAAGCACCCTATGACAAAAAAACCTTAAAAGAGTGAGAAAAAGAAAGAAACGTTTCTTGTTGTAAGCCACTGGGATGCGGCGATCTTCAGCCTAAGGTGACCAATAAAGAAACCTGAGGAGCTGTGATGCCAACCCTAAAATATGAGACATCGACTCTGCAGCCAGAAGGAGGGTGGTGAGGACATCATCCCCGGAGAGGGGAGAGAGGTGACCTCTTCTATGCAGTGGAGAGGCACTTGGCCCAACTGTTGCCTGCATTATCTTGGTAGATGGATACCACGGCTAACGAGCTTGCACTGCAGATAAAGAGCATGCCTTTGTCACTATCGGCTGCTTTTGACAAGATACTGCAAAAGAGAAATAAGGTCAGAAAAGAAGTGGACATGGCGCATGACCGAGAAGCATCTGTTATTGTAAGCCACTGAGATTCTGAGGTCTTGTGTTATTGGAGCATGACGAAGCCTGAACTGATTGACAACCCTTCTGCTGTGCTCCCTTGCCAAAGAAACACACACACACAAAGAGAATTATAAAATGGGGTGCACGTGCTTAAGGAAAAAAACACAAGAGACTTTGGAAATATACACCAAGGAGACTTGACTTAATGAGGGGATGGGGCAGGGGATTGAATCAAGAGACCAACTCTGGATTGAAACTGCCTAGTCTCGAGCCCCTGCTCCCACTTTGTTACTACAGCCAACTTACTTACGCATTCACTCTTGCAATTGACTCATCTGTGAAAATAGGGGCTAATAACGGTGCCCACCTCCTGGGGACTGGCAAAATTATATGGAATGATTAGTTCTTGGGGTTAGCTATGAGCAATCCTATCATAACATCAGTCCTCCCTCTTCTATTCCAAGTTCCCTAAGGGCAGGGACCATGTTTGTCTTGTTCACCATTGTATTCCTATTCTCTAACCCACTGCTTGGCACATAATATGCTCAAAGCATGTTAACTGATTGAATTAATGCATTAATAAATGACTCCAGGGACACTTAAACTGTATTCAGCACAGAAATGTATCCAGGCTCACTCTCTGGTGCCTGTTTCATATCCCCCGTTCCAAGTCTCCTCTACACTTTTCTCTATCTGCCCTATTTTGGACTGATACCTCGGATATCACTCTCCTTGTAGCCCTATGGAGTAACAGTTTGGATAGAGTAAGGTCTCTCTCCAGAGTAAGGTCCTTAATATTTGCCTTCAGGACAGTCTGTACCAGGCCTACCCCTTACTTGGTCCCCATGAGAAATAAGGAGGCTCAATCCTTTGCTGGTACATGATAGTTACCCACCATTGCATTAAGAAAAGCTTAAAATATTCCCAGTAAGTTAGGTTGTGAGTGTGTGCTTGCACGCACACAGATATTTTAATGTGTTGTCAGTGTGGGACGTGGACTCCCCAGCAACCTCAGTAATCAGGAAGATGGAGGAAAGAGCATGGTAATACAATCTGTAGGCTGAGATCCAGCAGGGAGAAGTTAGCTTAAAAAAATGGCGTTCATATAGATGAAATAATAGTACCTGATTTTAATCTGCAAATACAAATCTCTCTATTTCACCTGCTCCACACCATCTCCACCTCATCTCCCTTATCCCTTGGGAAAATATAACATGCTTTATTGGGGGAAAAAGCTCTAGCCTGTGTCTTTACTGGATAGTACGATCTTAGGTAACAATGCCAGATGGACTGCACTGTGAGAGAAAATGTTAGAATACTAAGGTCATTTTTTTTTTTGGGAGGGGGGTGACCTTCTCTTGCCACACTACAAAATAGGCATTTATTAAATATTGTTTAATGAGTAAATAATGTTAGTGAGTGAAACAACACTAACATATATGATAAGGCATTATGATATATTATTAAAATGTTCACAGATTTTTTTTCTTATCCCTGCATGCAAACCACTTTGCAATGTGACTCTATAGCTCTTAGCTTCAAAGATGAAGTCTATTTTCCTCCCCCTTGAGTCTGGGTTTGACCACGTCACTTACTTTGGCCAATGCAGTTTCCACAGCAAATGTGACACAAACTGACCTGAAAAGCATTCATGCATTTGTGCTTGCTTTCTCTTGAAGCTCAGAAACCCGTTACCACCATCCTGTGAAGAAGCCTGGACTAGCCTATTGGATGAAGCACACATAGACCCAAAGGCTTCTCACTCCAGCTGACAGTCAGCCAGGCTTCAGAAGCAGCGTCACTAGATGCCCAGCAGTGGACCATAGATGCCCGGGTGAGCCCAGCTGAGACAAGCAGAAGGGGCCAGCTTAGTCCAGTCCAAATTACTCACTGTCAGAATCTTAAACCAATAAATGGGTGTGTCTTAAACCACCAAACTTTGGAGTAGTTGGCTACATAGCAAATGTGTATTAATATAGGTGCCTTGTTTTTTCAGGAGTGTTGGAAAAGCATAGGACACAAAGTGGGTATTTGACATGTCCCTCACTGTCCCTTTTTTCCCTCCTAGTTGAAGAAAAAATAAGTAATTATAGCACTGGCAACATTTTCTAATTAGTGTTTTTGCTATCTGTCAGGAAGGCCAAGTGCTCTGCCCTTATTTGGTCTTCGGAATGACCAAGTATTACCATCTCCATTTCTAAGTACAAAAAAGAAAAAAAGAAATAGAGGTAAATTAGAGGTGAACAAGTGGCAGGTATGAGCTCTTAACTCAGGTCATCTGTCTCCAAAGCCTATCTCTCAACCACCAAAATACCCTATTTTTTAATAAAGACAGGAGGAAAACTTCTGGTTTGACCCCTTCCACATGCAGCCCCTACTCCTGATGTGATCTTCCTGCTCCCAATTGCTCACACACATCCTACTCTTCCTTTAAGCTCCAGATGCAGCTCGTGCAGAAGGCTTCCCTGACCTCCCGAGGTCACCATGACCCAACTCTCCTTTCTCCTTGGCAAATGGAACTCCAGTTCCTTTCTCTGGCAGTGCAGAGGCTCCTAAAGCCCTGCTGATCCTAGACTGAATGGAAGTGTAAAATCTTAAAGTGATACGAGGGGGATTGAGGTCAGTGGTCAAGAAGATAGTGAGAGCTTTGGAAGCAAGTGCTTTGTCCTGAACAGAAAGCCAGGGACCAAGGGTGAATGCAGTGGATGCAGTATAGGGAGATGTGGTTTCCCCTTCTGATTCTGCTTCCCCTTTCTTCCCGTCCTCCCAGGTCCCATAAAGCTTCCTTGTGGATCTTTCTTAGCCACAGGGTAACTCTAAGAAAGGGCTCAGTAGAAGTTGCATCATTTAGACACTGGCAGAAAATCTTAAGTGGTTCCAAATCCACATTTTATTCTATTACCATTTTCAACTAGTCAAGGAGGCTCTCATCATGTAAACAATGGTGGAAAAGCACACAGCACAGGTTTCCTGAAAGATGAAAGTCTTAGGGCCTGGCAGGTGGCATGGTGGTTAAAGTGCTGGACTCCTACATAGCCACCATGATTCAATTCCTGGACCTGGAGGGTTACTTTCTCACTCTCCCTCTACCTTTCTCTCTCTCCTTCTTTCTTTCTCTGGTCAAATAAAAATAATAGCAATAATAAATAAAATTAAATAATTTTTTAAAAAAGTTTTAAGTACTGAATGCTTTGGGATAAATTTTTTTCAAAATTATTTAATTTTATTTATTATTGCTATTATTTTTATTTGACCAGAGAAAGAAAGAAGGAGAGAGAGAAAGGTAGAGGGAGAGTGAGAAAGCAAGCCGCCAGGTCCAGGACTTGAACCGTGGTTAGACATGTGGGAGTTCAGCACAGTCTATATTCATGAAGGAATGCTAGCTTCAATAAAGGCAATTCACTGAGTGTGTCACTACATTAGATTTAACCTCGGCTGTCTTTTTTTCTCTTTTTTTGTAGAGTTTTTTTTTTTTTTTTTTTTTCTTTTTTTTTTTTTTTTTTTTTCTTTTTTTTTTTTTTTTTTTTTGCTAGAGGGCTCATGTGCTCCCCAGAAAGACAGAAAGACAAAGACTTTAGAAAGCAAGAAATCAGCCCCCTGCAGGGATGGCCACGCCGCAATCCCTTCTCCTCCATTCTCCTCTCTGGATCTTGGGCACACACACACATGCACCTGGCATGAGTTTAAGCCACTGGGTCCGGGACTGGAACCGCAGTCAACTACATGGGAGTCCAGCGACATAGCCATTACGCTAACTGCTGGTCCCATAACCTTGGCTGTCTTTATGCAGCTTTCTCCCCACTTGCTTTGTTCTGTGCTGCTGCTCTAGTTCTTCCCTTGTTTTCCTTCCTGCCCAAGGCTTCTCTTGAGTCTTTTGAAACCTCTTATCAAACTCCCCAAATCTTTCCAGCATGATCCTATCCAGAAAAAGAGACTTTTCCTGTCTCCACCACACATGGCTCTTCCTGGAGGATGCTATCACTAGTGTTTGTCTCTGAATCTGCTGATTGTCTCATCAGGGACTTGAAGTGAAACTGACATTCTCCTCTTCTAGTGCCTCATCTATACCTCAGCTCCTTAACTTAGTATAAAATCGTCTCTTATGGATCAGACTTCAGACACCACCATTCTCTGTCCACTTTGTTCTTCTCAACCAAGTCCTTCTCAACAGTCTGCCACACCCATCAAGGTCTTTGGCATCAGGTCTCCAGCTTCCTTATCCCACAATAAATCAGCAATCCACCCTGTACCTGGCCTCAGTTCCAGGGGAAAAGAGATACTGTTCTACCTTAGACACCCATGCTCAGACCTCTGTTCCCCAAACTGCTTTACCCCTGAAGTCTAATCCTCCACTACCCTACTTTCACCCAACTTCCTTGCTATGGTTTAAATGTATTCTCCAAGGATCATATGTTGGAAACCTAATTTCCCATGTGGCAGTGGGACATGTTTGAGTCACGTGGGTATTGCCCTCATAAACGCATTAATGCCATTATCATGAAAGTGGGTTCTTGATTAAAAAAAAAAAAGAGTTTGAGTCCTCTTGCTCTCTTTCACCCTCTTTCTTACCATGGGATGATGCAGCAAGAAGGTCCTTACCACTTGCTGGTACCTTAACAGTGGATTCTAAGCCTCCAGAAAAATAAGTCAATGAATTTCTTTTATTAATTTCCTTAAGTTACCCAGTCTCAGGCATTTTGTTATAGCAGCACAAAACAGACTAAGGCACACTTATTAATCTTGATTACCAACTCTCTTACTTCCCATTGCCTGCTCATCCACTCAATTAAGGCCTTCAGAAAAAAAAATAGAATTCCCCTTCTTTCCTCCTCTACTTTCAGCTCTCTACTGCTTCTCCATGTCCTTGAAAGGGTCACACAGAAATCTCCTCAAACCACTTCCTAAGCAGCAACTTCAGGTCTTTTTAAAAAATTATTTATTTATTCATTCATTTATTTTAATTTGGAGAGAGAACAAGAGAGAGAGAGGGAGAAAGAGAGGGAAAGTGAGAAAACAAGTCACAAGGTCCCAGATTTGGACCATGATTGGCCATGTGGGAGTGTCCAGCACCTTAACCACCATGCCACTTGCTGGCCCCACTTCAGGTCTTTACTTCTTCATCCTTATTCCTCCCTGTCAGCCTCACCCTTGCAGTCTTACCTTCTTCACACCTACTCCCTGCATGCTGGGTACCAGGGGAAAATCATGGAACGGGGCAAAGTAGGTCCAGCACAGACTCATGGTCCTCCACCTCGACCGGGTCCCTCAATATTACCTAGGATTTCTTCTTTGGGTATCTGCTCAGATCTCGAGCACTTCTGCTTATCAGGGCTTCTATTCTCTCACATAACCAGATTCCCCATGGATCACCTGTAAGACAGCCTACGAACTTGTTCCTCCAGAACTTCCTTCCATCCTTGCCCTGGGCCTTGGTGTAAGAAGTTCCTTTCCTGTAGTATACACTAACCCCACCCATCTTTGGATCCCATCCCCTCCTATCTTCATTCCATCCTCACTCCCAGGGAGGTTGCTTTTTAAACTGCCTCCTCTCAGGGCCAGCAAGTGGCATAGTGGTTATGGTGCTGGATTCCCACATGGCCAGCTGCAGTTTGAGTCCTGGACCTGACAGATTGAAAAACACACTGGGCACGTGTGCACGTGCACCCAAAATCCTGAGAGGAGAAAGGAGAAGAAGGGATTGTGGTATGACCATCCCCCATAGGGGTTCATTTTTCACTTTTCCTCTTTCTGTGTCTCTTTCTGGCAAGCACACACATCCTATGGCAAAAACCTTAAAAAAATGCCCCTCTCTCCCATGTATCAGATCTCTCTCCCAATTTCAATCCCTCAGTACTAGGCTGCTTTTCTTAAAAAACCAAATCAGAACACATACCCCCTCTCTGTGCAACACTCCTTCTGATGGCCAGCTCCCTTTTCTCCATCCCTTCATGGCAAACTCTGGAAGAAGTCTATACTTCCTGGCTTCACCTCCTCCTTGGCTTTCTTAGAGGCTCTCTCTCTGCCATGTCCACCCAGATGTTCTACAACCACTGTGTACATCTTGGTATCAACTGTCCTCAGGTTCCAAGGGTAGGGACTGGAGTAAACCTTGACTCCACAGAAACCCCCGGAGGGGAAGAAAAGGTGAATATTGGTTCATTCCACTTTGTGATCATCACTTAACAAACTCTAGCTAATTTTCCATAAATTTAGGTATTCCTTTATTCAACACACACTTGTTAAATGCATATACTGCCCCCAAAAAACATGATTGGGTGACTCCTGAGCAGCTCAGTGTAGTCCATAGATGTAAAAGATATTACAGGGATATAAATCTATTCTATAGCTCAGTTCTATAAAAATGAAGACCAGCAGGTCCTTTTTCCTGCAGAGAAAATGTTATGAAATTTTACTCTCAGTGTGTCCTTCACCCAAGCCAACCTCCACTCCTACACGTGTTCCTGCATTTAATAGTATATTTTTTGAACAAGAAAAAAAATAAAGCTGTTCTACTGATTGATTCAGAGAGCCCATTGCTGCTTAAATTCCTACTATATTAACACAGTGCTAACCTTAAGCACTCCACTAAAGCTCTAGCCCGGTAGGGCTAATGCACAGCAATGAATAGATTTCAGAAAAAGCATCTGAGACAAAAGCAATGTGGTGACAATGGAGTTGGCTGTGAAAATCAAATAATAAGAGAATCCATTTATGTCTGCAATATATTCTGGACACATTTCCTTAGGAACTGTCTTGAAATAGACAAGCATACCCTTAAGCTGCCTTCATTTAAACACTATTCAGATGTCCACATCCAATGCCAGCAACCATTTCCAGCCATTCCCCAATCCAGGAGCCTGTTTATTTATATTTCTTTCTGAGATTCTCTGACAGGAGTGATACTGCCTCCTCCAGGAGGCCTCTGGAAACGCATGGGGATGTTTTGGTCCCATATTGACACTACTGGTGGTCGGGGTCTAGGGATGGTAAACATCCTTCATTGAATAGAACAGCTTAATTCAAAGAAGAGCTGCCCACCTAAAATGCCAGGAGCAACCTTTAGGAAATAGCAGTAACAGCCCCTTCTTGAGTACCTACGCTTTGTGCAAGGGGTATCCGAGACTCAGAAACTTCCTGCTCCAAATGGATGAGAGAGAAGTGTCTTGAGGAAGGCATTCAGGAGATGGAATGCATGTAACTTACATTCTGTCACCAGTGGATTGATCTTATCCTGGGCTCTCCTGGATCCAGTTCTGCCAGACCACCTTGACTCGGGGAATCATTAGAGAGTAGAGTCCTGCCCACAGAGAACCTTTTCTGTCTGAAAAGCTTACATTTCTCTTATGTGTGGATTGGGTTGAATGGAAAGACAGGTCACTTCATGTGCCTGCAAGACCTGGTGGCAGGAGAGGCATTGATGGAAGGAAGTGTTCCCCATTTCTGCCCAAACTGTACCCATAAAAACTAGAAGTGACCAAGATCTGGCTTCCATCCCAGTACAGAAAGGCATGCCTCTCCAGCACCTTCCCCCAGGCCTCCATGAACAGATACTGGGAAAAGAAAGAAGAACTCTAGATTCTGCCAGCTATTATCTTTTTTTTTTTGGAGAGATTTTCGCTATAGGGCGCGTGCACTCACCAGACAGACAGAGAGAGACATAGAGACAGAAAGCAAGAAATCACCCCCCACGGGAGATGGTCACGCCGCAATCCCTTCTCCTCCATTCTCCTCTCGGGATCTTGGGCACGCACGCACATGCGCCCGGTGTGAGTTTTAAGCCACTGGGTCTGGGACGTGAACCGCGGTCGACTACGTGGGAGTCCAGCGACATAGCCATTACACTATAACTGCTGGTTCCCTGCCAGCTATTATCTTGACTAATAATAACTAATACTGACACAGAACAGACAACAACAGCAATTAGCATATACTATTGTGAATAGGCCTGGTGCTAAGCTTCCAATTTATTTTCCCACTTAATCCTCACAACATCTTCACGAGAGAGATGGTTTTAACCTCATTTTCCGGATGAAGAATCAGGCTTCAGGATAAGGCTGGTAAGTGGCATGCCAGTATGTTGGGCAGGTCTTTGTGAGGAACACTGCCTGGGCCTTCCTCTTCTCACAAATCCAACCACTTTATCAACAGAGCCATCTATTGTAGTAATTAGAGGTGCACTAAGTGCCTACACTGGGTCAGGCAGTGTGCTAGGCACAAAGGATACACTGGAGAATTAAGTAAAGTCTCTGCCCTTGAGGAACGAATCCAAGAAGGAGCCAGACTGGGTAAGAGCTCTGAAGGTAACAACTTAGAGGACCTTAGATAGAGTGGCCAAGAATGACTGCCCCGAGGAAGGGGACCTTGGGCTGAGACCGGAAAGCCAAGGGGCAGAAGGCAGTGAGGACCTTTGGCTCTGATGGAATGCTGAGATTAGATGTCTCTGATGGGGAGAGGCTGCCCACATTCCTAAGAGAGAGGGAAGAAACCCAGAGACAGAGGGCACGTGCAGATGCCCTCATGAGTCAGAATGCTGACTGACCTGCATCCTGTGTCCTACACCCAGTGTCCAGATCCAGGGTGGATGGGGAAGGTCAATGTTGACTGAGTGGCATTTTCCAGTCTCCCGCAGCCTGGCTTGGGGAATGGGCCATAAATAATTTCGGGAAGAAAACTGCAAATTAGACTCAGTTTTCGTTTAGACCTTAAGAAGTATGCTTGGGTAGTTCACTATGTCAGCGCCTTCTTCCTCAGTATTCTCACTGAGCCTTTATTCATCCTGCAACTGTGCCCCGCACACCTCCCAGGTGCCAAGCTGCATCACCTCAAGCTGTGGTGTTTCATTGTGCTGTCCCTGTCCAGAAACTTCCTGAGAGTCAGGGCCATATATTCAATTAAGTGAGGCAGGCAGGACTGAGTCATGGTTCTAAGCATGGGCTCTACTGTTAGACAACCTGGGTTCTGAGCCAGGTTCTACGACTGGGTAATTAATTGTGTAATCTTTTATTCTGTTTTTTCTTTTTTTTTTTGGCGGGGGGGGGGAGGAGGGGTTTTTTTCCTATAGGGCGCATGCGCTCGCCAGAAAGACAGAGGGAGACAGAGACAGAAAGCAAGAAATCACTACCCAGGGGGGATGGCCATGCTGCAATCCCTTCTCCTCCTTTCTCCTCTTGGGATCTTGGGCATGAATGCACACATGCCTGGCATGAGTTTAAGCCACCAGGTCCGGGACTTGAACCGCGGTCAACTACATGGGAGTCCAGCGACATAGCCATTATGCTAACTGCTGGTCCAATTAATTGTGTAATCTTGAACAAGATACTCAACTACCCAGAGCCCCAGTTCTCTCCCATATAAAAATGGGGTAATAGTATCAACTATTGAGAGGATACACACAAAACATTCAGAAAGATGTCTCAAAATAGTAAACAATGAATGTAAGTTGTTATTATTATGATTATATTTAATAATCAAGAATGTCTGCTGAGAGATCACTCTGATTCAAACAAGACATCAACATTACTGAGCCTAGCTTGCTGCCAAATTTGGGGCTATGCACAGACAGGTTGACTACTTCTGTTAACTCTCAGCACCTGCCCCCACTTACTGAACAGGAAATGGAGGCTCAGAGAGAGGTGACTCGTCAGAGATCACAGAGCCACGTTGGGTCTATATTTAGCTCCTCTGTTGCTGGGTTCAGTAACCTGTCCCCGAAGCTGGAGAGGCCTGGGAAACAAAGCTCTCCAAACAACCATGAATGGAAGGCAGGAATTCGGGCCTTTCTCTGATGACCAAGCCTAAATCTTGGTCCACCATAGTGCTGCTAATGGTTGCTGCTTCTCAGCCCACAGGCGTTGAATACAAGTCACGCAAAATTCCCTGTTTACAACTGTAATTGCAGAGTTTGGACATGAAGGGAAGAACATAGCGTGTGCAATGAATAACAAATTAAGCAGCTCCTTTTTTCAGCATCGATGCTGCTGGAGTAGCCCCAAGTTCAGCACTGGCAGCATGTGGAGAGGCCTTACACTGCCACACCAAATCTGCATGGCTAACACATCCCTCCACTCCCTCCGTGCCTGCCTGTACCCCCATTCTGAGCTGATGCATCCAGGCAGTACAGCCCTACCCCCTTTTGCAGAAGAGATAGAAATGAGGTGTTTTCAGAAAGTAGGGTGGGCAACTGGCTGGATGCTCACCACACCCGGAGACCACGAACCAGTCCCAGGTGTGCTGTGACGGAGGGACAATCCCAGGCAGGCTCTGGTGGGCAGCTGTGATGGAGAGGAAGCTGGAGACAGTCGCCGTGGAGGCAGCGGAAGCTAAGGGAGGCAATGCTGATGGGGAGAACAGCTTCATGGTCAGCCTCACTCTCCTCAGCCTTCACCCTGGGTAGCTCCTGGTGTGACACCATCACACCTGTCCTCGTATTCTAGGACTGACAGTCTATGGTCACCAACCACCAGGGACTGGCTGGGGACTTACTTGGGGACCTCTTTACATCTTTGAATCAAATGGGATTAAGCTTCAGGAGGAGCCCAGCAGGCTCCCTTGAACCATAATGCTGCCAGGGCCCCGCACAGACATTCAGCCAATGTACACTCCATTTTAAGATAAAATGAACTGATGTACAGAAAGTGTCTAGTAGAGACTGACACAGTAATTACATGTATGTGTACGTCTGTATTCATACATGCACATGTACATATTATATATCTGTAAGTTAAAAATAATATAATAACGATAGTTATGTAGCACTTGCTATGGACCAAGCTTTGCTTTAAGTTTTAGATATTTGAGGTAGAGAGAAATTAAGTTTCCTGTCCCAGCTCACACAGCCAATGGGTGCCAGAGGATCCAGGTGGGTTATCTCACTTCCTTTCAGCTGGAGGAAAGGACTAAGACTGCAGGCTGGGTTCAGAAAGCAGCTCATTTGCACCTCCCTTACTGATGAGCAGGAGGGAAGGGTAAGCTCCTGAGCTCTGGGACACAGGCAGACACATTAGACAGCTGGTCCTCATGGACGCTTCACTGTGCTCAAGAATGAAGGGGCAGCTCCAGCCCCAGGGGTTCTAGAGGGGAGGAGTGACTACAGGAGGTCAGCCTCAAATGTCCCCCATGACCTTGGACAGGTTGCTCTGGACTGCAGCCTAATAGTCTATTGTCACGCTCGGGTACTGGGGCAGACCTCGTCACATGGTGACCATCAGAGCCCTCGTGGCAATTCAGTGAAGTGCACATTACAGTCCTGCTGTCACAGATGAGAACCTGACTGGGGTTAGAAAGATCAAGTCACTTGTTCCACTTGCTCTCTCTCTCCTATGTCAAGTGTCAGTTACTGCCCTGGGTCCTGGAGCAAAGACTACCCTTCAGACAGCCACCTTGCACAGAGAAACGGAAAGTGCTACAGGAGAGGAGGAGGGTGGCTGCTCGGAGGGTACAAGAGAGCAGAGCCATCAGGGGGCATCATGGGGTTATCACAGGGCCAGCCTGTGTCACTCCAGGGGCTCCGTTTACTCAGTACATGACATGACTGGTGGCCGGGTACTGTGTGAGGCTACAGCTTGTAGAACATTAAGTAAAGAGATTCAAATAACCCTGTCTCGACTAGTCCCCAACTAACGCACACCTGGACGTGGTGAGCCAAAGCTTCAGGGCCCCAGTAGGCTCCCCTGAACCATAACTCTGCCAGGGCCCTGCCCAGACATTCAGCCAATGCACTGGACAGCACAACCTCATGCCAAGGAGGCACGGAGGGCACAATTTAATGGCATTTAGAGCCAAAAAGACAAGTTTTTCAAAACTGTACAGACACTTGGTGCCTGGCATTCTTATTTATTTGTAAGTAAAATTCATAGAAAAGTGGTGAAATCTGACAAAAATTACAGAAAAGAGGCTAGCCATTTAAATTCTTTCTTTCTTTCTTTTTTTTTTTTTTTTTTTTGTGGAGAGGTTTTTGCCATAGGGTGCATGTGCTCGCCAGACAGACAGACAGAAAGCGAGAAATCACCTCCTAGAGGGGATGGCCACGCCGCAATCCCTTCTCCTCCATTCTCCTCTCGGGATCTTGGGCACGCACGCACACGTGCCCGGCATGAGTTTTAAGCCACCGGGTCCAGGACACGAACCGCAGTCAACCACATAGGAGTCCAGTGACATAGCCATTACGTTAACTGCTGGTCCCCGCCATTTAAATTCTTAGCCATAAAGAAAAACCGCGGCTGTCTCTGAGATGTTCCATGAAAGACTGGAGGGTGTCCCTGCTGCCTTTGGGGTAGACATGCAAGCAGGCCCGTGTGCAAACAACAGCTTCTTAAGGGTAGTCAGGAGGCAGGGAAGCGGACGAGTCATCTTTATTCATTTCTCTGCCTCTTTCCTTCTCTCTCTCCAAGTGAGAATTTGACAAAATTAAGAGCAAAGGCGGCCAAGTCCACTGTCAGTCTGCACTTTTTCCACTTTTCTTAGCTACACGACTTGATCTAAGATGGAATTCATCCTCAGATTGAAATGGAAACTTCTTTCATCTCAACTCTAATCTATATACCTTGAGTCAAAGCACTTCCTGAAGCATAAATATGGCAGTGTCAGTATTTTAAAAACTTTAGAAGGAATTAAAGTTCCTTTCTTCTTTTCCCTTTCATAGGGAAAATTTAGGCAGAAAGACTGGGGGAAACCCTGTTCTGCATCCCCTCTGTCTCCTCCCATGGGGTAAGGAGAAGCGGCAGGGGCAAGCTTTCCTACTATAAACTATAATTACCTAAGTACCTACCTCTCCCTCCAGATGGAGACTCTTTCAGGGCAGGGACCTGGGCAAAGTTGCCTTGCTCTCTCACAATTCTTCACATCAACTAATATGCAATTTATGTTTGTCCAGTGAGCAAATGAATGAATGAGTGAGAGAATAAATGATTGATTAAGTAAACTCTATGGGGAGACCCCATTATTGTATTTTTTTTCTATCAGAAGAAATTTTCCAGGCTGTTACACTAATTAGGGCTAATATTCTCAGTTATTTTGAGGACTGCTTGAAATTTGCTGCTAATTTAAATAAAATGGTTACATTTACTCATTAACCAATTAGCATGCTTTTCAACAGCTTCCCACCTCACTAATTTGATTAGTTACACTGTGCTTTCTCCTACCCAAGGCCTGCTCTGAGAACTGGGAATAACATAAATATATCAGAGTGAACTTTTTTTTTTTTTTTAGAGAGAGTATTTGCTATAGGGCATGTGCATTTGCTGGAGAGACAGACACAGAGAGACAGAAAACAATAAATCACCTCCCAGGGGGTATGGCCATGGCGCAGTCCCTTTTCCTCTGTTTTCCTCTCGGGATCTCGCGAAAGCATGCACACACGTCTAGTGTGAGGTTTAAGCCACTGGGTCTACTGCGGTCGACTGTGGGACTCCAGTGACATAATCATTATGCCATCTACTGCTCCCCACAGTGAAGTTTTTAAATCGTATAGAAGGAGAATCTCTCAAAGGGTTTGAACACAGGTGGGAAGCCAGCCCCTTTGTGTACTTCAAACTGCCCTGTGTCCCTAAAGTCTTTTGGCCCCACCGTATACATTGCGCTATGAAATATTCCTACCCCTACAAATTTCTTCTTCAAGCAAAGCGGAACTTTGAAAAACATGAGTACTTCATAAAACACAGCTTATCCTAGGTTTGGTGAGAGAGTGAATGAAACACTGGAATTAAAACTGGAAGTCAAAATACTGGCATCCTTCCTAGTTCTTTTTGCCAGGAATGCTATGACTTTGGTCAATTCAGTTCTCATCCCTGAAGACCAGCTTCTTATTTTCTTGTTTGTCAGAGGTGAAATTGATTTCCAGAATATCAACGTTTTTATGACAGAGACAAGGCTTCCTGAGCACTCAGAAACCATAACTTTCTGCCCCTCTGCAGACAGGCAGGGAAATACGACTAGCTCTGGTCTAAAAAACGAGAGAGGGAGTGATGTGAGGCATTTTTCAGCAGAGACAGTGAAAGTCAGCTTTCCGGCCACACTCTCCCCCTCAGGGGTGCTGGGGGGAACTGTGTACCCCCAACATTCATATGGTGCTGTGGGTGGAACTGTGTACCCCCAACATTCATATGGTGGAGTTCTACGTCCTAGCACCTCGGGATGTGATGCCATTTGAAAACAGTCATTGCGGGCACAATTATCAATAGTTAGGTTTGGGTGAGGTCATACTGGACCAGATGGGCCCTAATTCAATATGACTAGCGTCCTTGTAAAAAGGAGGAATTTGGACACAAACACACACAGAGAATCTCATGTGAAGAATGGAGTTTTGCTGCCAAAAACCAAAGAACCACGAGAACCTAAGAGCGGTCTGGATCAAATCCATTCCCTGGCCTCCAGAAGGGCCAGACAATTAATTTCTGTTGTTTTAAGTCACTAATTTTGAGGTCCTTTGAATGGCAGCCTTAGGAAACTCATGCAGGGGGAAAGGCCAAATGGCAAGACTGAAAAAGGATTACAGACACACCAGTGGTCTGGAGTCAATTGATCTTCCATGACCACGGTGAAAGAGGAAGAAAAATATCTAAAACTTGGGAGTAAGACCAATAGGAGGAGGAAGTAGTCAGTCCTTTCAGTGTCATACTGGGGCACTGTGTAACAGGCCCACCTAAGGGCATGCAATGCTTCTAAGAGAACATATCTGGGTTTGACTTCACTATGTATCTTCTGATTAGTACCCAGACACTACAAAGTTCTATGTTAACTCCTAGATTTCTGCCTGGGTAGAAATGAAATTATAGCCACATGAAATTATAGCCACATGAAAGGCTATAATTTTATTTCCCTGTAGGACTTTTCTATCTCATCTATCTATCATATTGTTTAGAAAATGTCTACAGTTACCCTCCCAGATGTGCTCAGGGCCTGCTAGACCATCTCACTAGGATGCAGGAGCAAGTAAGCCAGCGCACAGTCCTGCCTTCTTGTCCTTCTTCTGCCTTCACTGTTCTTGGCCTTGGCTGACTGAAATCCAAGTCAAGTCATGAAACTCAAAGGTAGCCTCATGCACAACGCTTAAGGGAAAATCAAGGTCCAACCCTGGCTGTGAGGAAGACTTGAGGATTAAAACCTAGAGAATACTCTGTCTCTAGTTCTAGAATGTAAATCTCACAAGGGTAGTGGCTTTTTTCTGATTCATCACTGTTTCCCAGGGCCAAGAGCAGCATCTGACACAAGGAGAGTCTTGTTGATTTAAAACAAGCAAAAACAAACAAATAAAACAAACAAACAAACAAAAAAACCCAAAACAAACAAAGAAGAGAATGAACTGAAAAGTCATAAAATTCCAGAGTGGGAGCCTGTATAATTTCTTTGCTCAAGAGTTAATATGATATAGAAACCCTTCAGGGCATCTCTCAAGACTGCCACATTGGCTGGGGGCCTCTGAAGAAGGAGGGATCAGTATTACTTAAGCCAAGGGCTGAGAAGTTTCCTGATACTCAGCCAAGTGTCCTTATAATTTGTGTCCTCCTAATTTTGAAGGAGTTTTTATGTCCACCTTAAATCTGTTCTTTTCTAGGCTAACTAACTCCTATTCTTTTAGCTCTAGGACACAATTTTGAGCCTCTTTACCAATCTAGTGACAATAGTAATGGCCAACATTTGGAAAGCAATAACTGTATGCCAGGCTTCATTGTCCAAATTCTGTATGTGTATCCATTTGTTTAAACCTTATAACAATGGTACGGGGTGGACACTACTATAATCTCTATTTTATAGGTAAGTGTACTGAGGTAAAAGGAAGTTATGAAACCCGCATAAGGAACCTGATTAGGAAGTGGTATGGCTGGAATTTAGAACCAGGTAATCTGATTCTTAACCACTATATATTGCCTCATTTGCCTTTCAACCTTTTCAGATTTCCTAATAAGCGCGATGAGCAGGGTGGAATATTTGAGGTTATGTAGCAGAGGCCAAGAAGACTGTTACCTCAGGCAAGTCTATATTCTCTGGACAGCAATGTGTAACACCATTTTTGTGCAGTATACAACCTGCACAACCGCATGTAGGAGCCCCATTTGTATACGTGTGACTTCCCTGAACTTTTCTTGTCCTGTGTAGCCATGGTAACAAGGGACGATGTGCTGTGAGCTGCCAGAAGGAGAGGGCATATTCCTGGAAATACATGTCGGACATCTGATTTGAACCAAGTTATGAGGAATTCACAGGATCCTTGGGGCCTGTATGTGTCTAGTTTTCTTCAATAGTTTATGAGTAGGTTTTTACCAGGGTAGGAAACCACCATAGATGCTGTATGAGACCAAGGAGAGTCAGTCAGGGGTGGGTTATGGCCAGAGAGTATTTATCTTTGAGAGTATTTACACTGAGCCAGAGTCAGACTTAATGAGCAGTAATAATGGTAACTCTACCATTATACTAATACTTATAGTTAACACTTACTGAGCATTTACTATGTACCAGGTGCTATTTTAAATACTTTGTATATGTTAAATCCTTACAGCAACCTTGATGGCATACACCATGGCTAATAAACATTTTATAAATAAGAATATAGGGTTATATTTAAAGCCTTTCCAAAGTTTCACACCTAGAAAGTATCAAAGTTTACATTTAAACTGAGGTGATCTGGTCCCAGAATTCATGCTCTAACCACAACACAAGCTTTCCAGGTTTGAATCATTTGTTCCTGGTTGAAGATGGGCAATCTCTGCTCAGGCCAACACTCAACATCTCACAGAGCAAACATCAACATTTGCTCAATGATCAGGTTGAGATTGTAAGCATTAGAAAATAGGGAGGGAATTTACAACGTGCCAGCCACTTGTGACCTGGTCACCTTGGTCCATCCTCAAGAACAACATGGGAATGGTATGAACTGAAAACTCAGGTGCACAACTTCATTCATAATCAGAGAAATGCAAATGAAAATCACAACGTGATACACACATTACAATGATGATAATACATGCAGATGATATAAAATGTTGGCTGGGATGTGCAGCAACTACAACTCTAATAAACAACTGATAGAGAAAAAAAAATGGGTCCAATGGTTTTGGAAAACTCTTTGGCAGTGTATAGGTCTGCTTGGGCTGTCATAACAGAGTGCCAAAGACTGGATGTCTTTACTAACAGAAATTTATATTCTCAAAGTTCTGGAGGCTAGGAAGAACAAGATCAAGATGTCAGCCAGTTCACAACGTGCCAGCCACTTGTGACCTGGTCACCTTGGTCCATCCTCAAGAACAACATGGGAATGGTATGAACTGAAAACTCAGGTGCACAACTTCATTCATAATCAGAGAAATGCAAATGAAAATCACAACGTGATACACACATTACAATGATGATAATACATGCAGATGATATAAAATGTTGGCTGGGATGTGCAGCAACTACAACTCTAATAAACAACTGATAGAGAAAAAAAAAATGGGTCCAATGGTTTTGGAAAACTCTTTGGCAGTGTATAGGTCTGCTTGGGCTGTCATAACAGAGTGCCAAAGACTGGATGTCTTTACTAACAGAAATTTATATTCTCAAAGTTCTGGAGGCTAGGAAGAACAAGATCAAGATGTCAGCCAGTTCAGTTTCTCTTCTTTACTTGCAGATGACTGCCTTATTGCCATGTCTTTCACATGGCAGAGAAAAGCTAGCAGATGAGCTCTCTAGGCTCTTTTGTTCTTAAGAGAGATTTTTGCTATAGGGCGTGTGCACTTGCCAAAGAGACAGAGAAATACAGAGACAGGAAGTGAAAATCACCTCCTGGGCTGATGGCCATGCTACAATCCCTTCTCCTCTATTCTTTTCTTGGGATCTTGAGCACGTATACACACATACTCAGTGTGAGTTTTAAGCGACTGGGTCTGGGACTCAAACTGTGGCTGATGATGTGGGAGTCCAGCAATGTAACCATTATGCCATCTGCTGGTCCCCCAATGTCTCTTCTTATAAGGACACTAATCCTATCAAATCAAGGCTCTACTCTTATGACCTCCCTTAATCTCAATTACCTCCTTATTCCAAATACTGCCTGGGTTAGGGTTTAAACATATTAATTTGGAGGAAAAGGTAGGGTGGGGGGAGACAGAATGCAGTCCACAGCAACCTTCCTATGGTCCCTGCCCCCCCAGAATTCATGTCTTCATATATGCAAAATATTGCATCATTGGGAAAGTCATGGTGCATTTTTGCACAGAAGAATGTCATGACTTTCCTGATGACCTAATATGTTCACTCCATCTCAACAGCCCCCAGAGTCTTATATCATTCCACCATCATCTCTAAAGTTTAAAGTCTAGAAAGGCATCTAAATATCATCTAAATCAGGAATAGAAGAGGTTCAGAGGTACCTTCCTGTTGCAAAATTCCTTTCCAACTGTGAGCCTGTGAAACAAGACAAGTTATGTGTTCCCCAAAATGCAATAGTGGGACAGGCATAGAATAGACATTCACATTCCAAAATGGAAATGAGAGAAGGAGTGATGAGTCCCATGCAAGTTTAAAACCTAGCAAGGCAAATTCCAATAGATCTTAAATCTAAAGAATAATCCTCTTTCACTCAATGCTTTGCCCTCCAGGCCACAGGGGTACAGCAGCTTCCTTATGGCTCTGTGGGGTAGACCTACTTCTTTGGCTACGTGGGACACCAGCATGGTAGAAGTGGTAGCCCTGATGATCTCTGAATCACCTTCAGGATCATTCTTACCTTTTCCTGAGGAATAGAACATGTTTTTAGCTAAATAGTTCTATGGCCCAAACCTGAAGACTCTAAGAAATCCAACAGCCTTCCATCATCCCATCCCACTTCCTCTGTCCCCCTTAGTTCAAACTGGCAGCGTCTCTCTGCTAGTTTAATCCCATCTCTATTCCCGGGTTCTGCAGAGATTACTGATTAAGAACATGAGTCATACTCATCGTCCTTTCATCATAAGCCACATCCTTCTCTTCAGAAGAAGCTTTTCCATTTGTTTGAACTATAGCTGGGCTAAGACTTTTCCAAATCTTCATGTGAAAGTTAAGTGAGGTCATATGGGTAGTGTTCTGATCCACTAGGATCAGTGTCCTTATAAACTTAAAAGAACAGACATCAGAGAACTCATATTCTCTCTCTCTCTTTTTCTCTCTCTCTGTCATGCATGGACATAGTAAGAAGGAGGCCAGATACAATCCAGGAAGAAAGCCCTCACTAGAAACAGCCAGCTGGCCCCTTGATGTTGGACATTTCAGCTTCCAGAACTGTGAGAAGTAAGCTTCTGTTGTTAAAGCCACCTGACCTGTGCTATTCTGTTTCTGCAGCCTGAGCAGGCTGACGCAGGAAGTATCTACTAAAAGTGAACATATGTCAACTCTACAACTCAGCAATTCTACTCCTAGGTATAAATCCAAATAAATGAGTATATATGTGAACTAACGACGTGAGCAAGGATGTTCATCGCAGCAGTATTCATAACACTTCCACATGGGCAATAGCCTGAGTGTCCATCAGCAGTGGAACAGATAGTACATTATGGCTTATTTATAAAAGAGAATCCTAGATAGTAAGAAAAATGAATGAAATACAACTATAGGTAATGACGTGGATGTATCCCACAAATATAATGAGAAAAAGAGAAAGTACCTCATAGGATCCTATTTATGTACAATTCAATATCAGGTAGTAATGTTCTTTTTTTCTTGATCTGGGTGCTGGTTGCATGGGAATCCATTGGACTGAACAGTGATAATTTGCTTCTTTTTGGGGTATATGTGGAGACAACGTGATCTACTGACTTATGATTAACCAGTCAGTGGTGTCACAGCAGCTCAGCCCACAAGGACAAGGTGACAAGGTGGTAGGATCACAGTAGACACCCACTTGGAAGTTGCCTCATTCATATACGGGGAAGCACAGACATCATGATAGTCTTCAGTCACATGTTTAGTCAGGTAATACCTCTCTTAAACACTAAATTGCAATCACACAAATATATGTATCATGCACACTAAAATATCTGTTTTATAATCCTTGTGGACTACTAGAGTTAAGAGTCGTCAACCCTGGAGATGTTATTAATAGAAGACAGGTTAGTCTGTGGCTTTCTTGATCAATGGGTGTCTATTGTGCTTTATTGAATAAACCATTTCTCTTGTCTGTGTCTTGGTATCTTTTTTGGGTACCTGAAGACTTAGACTGTAAGTGGGGCATTTTTAAGGACAACTTATTTTCTTGGTAGCTGTCCTTCATTCCCCATGAGAAGGTCAGAGTCTTGTGGCAATAAATTTTAGCCCCAGCTAGGATTAACTAAAGGGCAGAGCCTGAGAGCACGTAATGGCATTAGGAAGGAACTCACACACCAGGAAACATGGGGACCCCTGGCAAGGGAAGGGCTTGACTACCAGAACCAGGACTGTGGTGTACCCAAAGACCTCCCAAGGGAGGCAGGTTTTCCTCTTTAGAAATGTGTTCCCTCTGGGACCAGCAGATAGAGTAATGGCTGTATCACTGGACTCCCATGTAGTCAACTGCAATTTGAGTCCCAGATCTGGTGGCTTAAAACTCACACCAGGCACATGAGTGTACGTGCCCCAAATCCTAAAAGGAGACTGGAGGAGAAGAGATCGCAGTGTGGCCATTCCCCTGGGGGAATGATTTCTCACTTTCTATCTCTCTGTCTCTACAGTGAATGCACGCACCCGTATAGCAAAATATCTCTCTTAAAAAAATTGTTCCCTCCCTTTCTCCTTTCCCGGGGATCTAGGCATCCACTCCCTCAGCCTCCTTACATGCAAGGCAGATGTGACTTTCCTCTTCTGCTCACGAAGATACTTAAAAAAATCCCAGAGGTTCCTGGTCCCAGAGCAGCCATGACAGAGTGAGCTATTCTTCCCTGTACCAGACACACATGTGCACAGACCCCGGCACAGGGATCTCTTAGAGGTCTTACCTGAGGGGTCATCCCATGGCAGATGTATACGATGGGAACATTCTCTGTATCTGGCCCTTGATCAAGACACAGATCAGTCTTCAGGGAATTCTGCAACTACACATCAGAGAAGAGACAGTCGCACCAGGAAAGGAAGAGGGGAAAAAAAAGCATTAATTTTGGAGAAACAAGCATTCTGCTGAGACAGATTTAATATTATAATCAGCCCAAAACCCTTGAACACTAAACTCACAAGCATTGATGCTGAGAGGAGACCAGTCTCCTTTGAAAGAAACACGCATATCTCATTAAACAGCAAGCTGGGTTTGGGAAGCTCAGAGTCCAACTGAAAATAAGTGAGATGTGTGTATTGCACATAAGGTGGTGCTAGGTTCTTCACTCGGCTCTTCCCCAGGGGTGGAACAAGGGCCTTCTAAGGTCCCTGAGAGAAATCTTTGCTCTTAAGAGCTGGAGCATGTGGGTAACATGTTAGCTATTTCCAGGTCTGGGAAGTCTGGGACCAGGCTCTCCCTGACTCCTGCAGATTTTAGCAGGGGTTTGGCCAGGCTCCAGTGTTGGCCCACCTGCTGAGGTCCTGCAGGATGGCGTGTCTGGTGGGAGAATGAAAGAACAGGGGACTAGGATGGGATCAACAGAAGATAGAAGTACCTCTAATCCTCACCTACACATACCTGTACCCAAAGCCTTGGCTATCAGTAGAACATGTCTGGGTGAGTTTCCATTCACTGTTCCCTTCCGGCTTAAGCCCACTTCCACCCTTGGAAAGGGCAGAGTCCTTTTTCCACATGACCTGCTTACTAGTCACATCTGGGCACCAACCCCCAGTTAGGATTCTCTTCTCCTTTGACCATATGATTGTTTTCTTATCCCCCAAAAAGAATGTGTCATCCCTTACTCCACTGTCACCTTAACTTAAACCAACTTCATTGGGTTTATCCTCTTAGCAATCAAAACACTCTGTTTAGGACAAGGGATAAGCATCCAGAGAAGACAAGCAATGGACCATGGATGGGTCATCTGTCTGAGGAAAATCAGTGACAGATAGCAGCTGGCTTTTGTTTGACGGTTTGTGGCAGGAGTGAAATGAGTCCAATTAAGGGGTACAACACAGAACAGATAACCAGAGGCCCATGTGCACTTTGGGCATTCCCTGTTCTTAATGGACACAGGAACAGAGTCAAATTCTTTTCTTGTGAGTTTCTTTACCTCTACTGGGTGATCACAGCTTACTCCCAAACCCAATGTGTAGAGGTTCTAAAGAAAAATATACGAACATGTGTTGGCTCCAGGCAGGGGCCCCAGTAGCATCAATGTAGAGTATATTCTATTATAAACTGAACTGATTCCTAGACTTGCCTTTGTGGGAGGGCTTATGTGAACACACTCTGAACTTGTCCTGCAGCCCACCAAGAGATAGACACCACATCTAAACTACTAGCAACACTTGCTAACTGCTAGTACAGACAGAAAGGCCCAGAGAACCCTGATGCTAAACATGGCTTTCCCATGGGTCCTTAAATCCAGCTTTGAAATGAGAGGTGGGTGGGTGTTTTTGATAAAGTCCTCCCTGGCTCTGTGTTGTTCCTCCCCCCCGTTAAGCAGGTAGTCTATTGACGTGGTAGTTAGAGACAAGCCCCAGCTGTGTGGTCTGGACAAAGCAGCATAACTCCTGCCTGCCTGTTTTCTTCTCTCTAAAATAGGGATAATAATAGTGCCTACTTCACAGGGCTGTTATGAGGATTAAGTGAAACAATATCTACAAGTGCTTAGCACAGGGTCAGGCAAACAGCAAATGTGCAATAATTGTTAGTTGCCGTTATTATGGCTGTAACGCCATTCAGGAAAACTAGTCTTTATGAATGCATCTATGTGCCACATACCGTGTAAAGTGCTTTTCATGTGTGTCTCACCTAATTCTCGAAAAACCCCAGTTAGATTGGCAGTGTTAGATCTTCTAAAGACAAAGGAACTGCGGTGTAGTGGGGGCTGTACCTCATTTTCCTGCCTGTAATTCTGTTTCCACTGTGTGGACACTTGCTCCTGTTGCCCTCTGCTTCAGCCTTCTTGTTTGACTAAGTCTCCCCCATCCCTTGGTTCTCAGCTTATCTACCATTCTGCGGGCCTCTCCTAATCCAAGCCTGGGAGTGAGGCCACTGCTCTAGGCTTTACCAGCTCCTCCATTTCTCTTACTACTGTACTTAGCCTATTGCTTTCTTGTTGCTGCTTCACTTGCCTGACACCCCATCAGTCGCCAGACTGGTGACCGTCTGTCACACAGGCACATGGTCAATACTTGTTGAATAACAGCGTGAAGAAAATGAGTAAATCTATGGTAACTCCGAATGAATGGCATCATAGCTGGACAAGTGGCAGAACTAAAGTGCATTTGACTCCAAAGCCCAAGCATTGGTCCTCATGCAAATGGCTACAATCTTGATACGATAAAAGATGCCCCATGAAGTGACATTGCTATACCCATTAAAATTTTGCACATTGTTAAAGTTACATAGTAGGGAAGTGGCAAACCCAGTGTTCGGAAGCATGTCTGTCTCCAGATGCGATTCCATCTCTACTGACAGCACCAGAGCTAGGATTAATCCAAAGCTACTGTCTCCCACACTAGCAGCTCAATGATTTAGGGGGAACCCACATCCATACAAAGGGGTCCAGGTACTTCTGCCTGTGGGAGGCATTAATGGGCACTATTGGTGGATTAATGGGCTGAGCTATAGACTTGGCACTGACTCCACTGAAAGTCCCAGAAGTTATTTGACCTGAACAAAGCAGTTTGGTCATAAGTTAGAATGGGAAAAGGAAAAAGAAACTGCCCCTGAAAAGATATCTGGTCTCTCCATTTTCAAATAAAAACAATCACCAGGAAGAACAATTCAGACTCAGCAAATCCAGTATGCTCTGTGCAACCTCCTGCTTTGTCCATCTTCACCCTATTGCTCCCATTGAAAGTTAATTATGCTCATTGACAAGTAAGCGTGTCTCTGCTCATGTTAGAGCCCAGCCGTGAAGGAGGTGGGAGAGAGCACAGACTGGCCAGCCTTGAACAGTGGCTGGCAGATGAATGTGCAGGAGGTCATGGACCTCTCTGCCAGCCCCAGGGATGGCTAACACTGCTCAGCTCTTCCGGGTGATGAGTGGATGACCAAGTAACAACAGCCCGAGGTACAGACTCAGACAGATGTACATCACAGCCCTGTGTGTGCTGCTTACTCTTTGACCAAGCAAACATTTCTGAATGTGGTATCGAAGGGCTAAATGATAAATCTGCTGCACATACATACAATGAGAGACCCTCTTACTTTGAGGATGAGAAAGCCTTGGGCCAAGGCCTGGAATGGCCATGGCCATATATCCACACCTCTACTGTTATTGCTTCTTCTGCCCCTCTGGACGAGTTTATGACTAATCTTCCTCAGTAAAACTGACAGTGCTGAGACATGAGTTCAGAAGCTTGCTCTGGCTCATAGGGGTTTTAGACCAATAGTTTCTCTTGGGCTCCAACAGCATAACTATTCTTTTAGGACTAGACCCAATGATGGCCAAGCAGCACACACAGATTGTTACAGGACGAGGGCATCAGTAGCAGCTGTGTCCTCAGGCTGGTTCTGGGGAGGTAGATGGGACTGATGGGTACTTTACCATGCAGTGTGTTTCCATGGCGACTGCAGAATCTAGACCCTTAGGTACTACTTGGGCACTACCAGTGAAGCATTCAGTGACATCTGAATTATACCAATGAGAAATGGAGAGGGAAGAGGCCATTGAGATGTTCTCTTGGGAAGTGTCAGTCATGCTATGAAGACTCTATTAGGAGGATATAACCCCTCATACAGGCTGGACTCCTGGACAACAGAGACCCTGGCGGGAGGGTTCTGACATCCTGGCTCTGTCTTCCTTAGAATCTTAGGATGTTAGAATTGGGAAACCAACAAAGAACACTGAGCCCAATCCCTCACCAAGGATTCTTCCCATTCCCAGACAAATGTTCTGTCCCCTACATTCCCTGTTGGGGCAGGCCTTAAACTGAGACCTAACCACAGGTCATCAAAGCATGAGGCCTTCTTCCTTCAAGTTTTCATCCTGATGTACCAACAAAGGTCTATGGCACACTCCAAAGTGAGGAAGCAGAGAGATATTAGAAGCTAGTGTTTTAGCCTCAGTTTCACTGTTGATTGTGTGAACCTGTACAGGTCATGTTGCCTTTCTATCCCATCTATAGCATAGAGATAATATAGATATTCCATAGAACAGTCTCAAGGGCTTAAGTGTCATCAAAAAAAAAAAATTACGTGCTCAGACTGTAAGTCAGCAAAACCCAGGTGTATCTGATAATCAATCAGAAATCATTTAAAATACTTTAAGAGTTGTATGGTCCTGGGAATACTGGGAGAATGGGAGAGTTTATCACATTCTCTTGGACAGAAAATACATTTACATATCTTATACTTTGTTTTGCTCTATGAGGACAGTATTGATTTATCCCATTTAACAGATGAAGCTGAGGCCCACAGACATTAGGACGATGAGAAGTGGCCTGGTCAAAATTTGAACCAGACCTATCTGACTCCAAATCCTACACTTAGTTACCTCCCTCCTGCTTCCTCCCATCAGGGCAAGTTCTATACTGATCAACAAGTGGTACTAAAACCTCCCTCTAAATACCGCGTATTCAGGAAGGTTCTATGTCTCAGGCTCTGCATGTAAGTGGATGGCATAAGTCCTTTGGTGGGGAAGGCATGCAGGGTGATTCATAGAAACTCATGCACCCCAGCTGGGAGAACAATGGGCATTTAATAGGTCACCTTGCAATTTTAGCTTTATGATGTGTTTTATTAAGCGAAATATTCAGATTTGGGGCTAAGCTGAATTGCTTAGACTATAAAAGAGAGACAAGAACCTCTTTTTCAAGGGACTGGAGAAGTGCTGACTATGAAAGCAAAGGCTGTCTTGCAGCTCCAGAAACCAGTGCAGGTCCCAGTATGGATGCTGCGAGGCTCTGCCCTTTTCCATTTCTCTTGCCACCTCTCTCCGACCTTGCTTTCTGTCTGTCCAAATAAAAGCCCATGGAGGCTGGCTCCTTACCACCCCATACGCAATGATGTCTGAGTACATCCTCATCTCCGGGTACACGCTGACCAGGTACCACCGGAAGGTCTTGCACTGCAGCTGTTTCCTCAGCGCCTTCCTTGCGGTGATGTCCCCGATGTCAATTCCTGAGTCCTGCAGAGAAATGAAGAGGCAAAGATGCAGCCAACCCCAGGCTGGAGATTTTTCCCAAACTCCACCTTGGTATGACCCAGTTGGAGATTCTTTCCAAACTCCATCTTGGTATGACCCAGTGCCCCTAGTCAAGATTCCTGGAGACTGTCTGGTGAAGGGGCCATGGTGGAAATCTGTCCCCATTTGCATTCTGAAGCATGAGGTCAGCATTGAGAGATGATCCTCAAAAGCCACTGAAAAGAGATGCCAATCCTTAGATTAAAATAAAACAAAAACACAAAAAAACTACAGTATAATGGAAGTGAAGAAAATGGGGACAAATACAGTCAGAATAAGGCATTTTTCTAAGTGAAGATGCAAGATGAATTCTGAGCGGTGGAGTAAGAGGGAGAAGTAAGGAAAAGGAGCTGAAGAGGGAATAATGCTAATTCTAATACCATTCCTAAGAAAGAGAACAGCTAAGGCTTACATCACACTTCCAATGTGCTAGACTCTTCATTTATCTTTATCTCTATATTGATTTACTTACACTTATACGTATGTACATCATCCTACTGAAATCAATAAGGTGGAACTACATAATTCTCATTTACAGATGAAGGGTTAAGACAGAGAAGTTCACTAGCCTCTTTAGTAACTTTCCCAAAGCCCCACAGCTAATAAATGGTGCAGTTGAGATTTGAACCCAATTAACCGGGGTCTAATGTTCATGCTTTTGACCTTGCCCTCTGCATTGGGAAGATTCTGCCCTTCTGCCACCTAAGACCAAGACCTTGTGGGAGAAGCAGACTTCTTAAGCTTGGAGGTCTTAGCATTGGGAGCACCTGTGTCCCTCATTTCCTCGGTATGTCAGACCAGTGGCCCCTGATCCATCACAGCCCAGCAGCCATGAAAGAAATGGGGACATGAATGTGTCCCTGAGTAGAGGGAGAAAGAAGTGCCCTCCACATGCTGTGGTCCCAGCGCAGAGTGGAGAGAACTGAGATTTCCCAGGCCTGGTCAGCAGCTGCCAGAAGAGCACACAACTGACTGATAAAAAGCTGATGTTGCAGCAGAGGATGCTGAGGGGTCCACTGGCTGCAAATCACTTGGTGGCATGGTGACATCTCAGAGGATGACACCATGGAGAGACAGGGCCAGGGATAAGGTGGGACACGTGGTATCTATAAGACACCAGGCCTGGAGAAGGCAGTGAAGACAGGATGTAGA
>NW_006204627.1:1557411-1557952 GCF_000334495.1 Tupaia belangeri chinensis | reverse complement strand
TAGCCTCTTTCCCAGACAGAGGTTTATGTGCTGCCTGTGTGAACCTTCTTGTTTAGCATCAACTCCAGGGACCAAGTTGCTGGAGCTGGTAGGTCATGAAATTGACAGTTAAAGTCTGAAATGTCTGAGAAAAACACAAAAATGGCTGCATTGATCTGGACATGAACAGAAAGAGCTTTGGGAAGGAACAAAATTTAGATACAGAAGAAATACATTTCTTTTTGCCCACTGGGCTCAGGTAATAATAATAAAAAATGTGCATCTGTTATGCAGCTTGAAGGTTAAAGTTCCAGACTCTTAGGGAGCTATTTCTTCAAGGACCCCCCTCCTGAGTCCATGGCCTCATCTACGCTTCATCTGCTCTCTGGCTCCTGGCCTAGAGGAGCAACTGCTGCGTGAGCCTCTCTCTGCTGGACTCCTGGCTCCTTAAGGTCAGGAAACATCCCACAATATCTGCGTGCCCCCAGGTCTAGCACTGAGCCTGAACTATACTGGCGAGGGAAGTTGAGAAAATATTTATGGAGTGGTGAACACAGGAATG
>NW_006204627.1:1551785-1557112 GCF_000334495.1 Tupaia belangeri chinensis | reverse complement strand
AGGAATGCCATGGATATAACCTATCTCCCGCCCACATCCCCAAGGCATCTGTCAAGTATTAACCCTTTACACTCTGCACTTCATCCTCATATGACAAAGATGTTGCCCTGAAACCATTCACTCTTTCTCCCTGTGTGCTATCATTACCTTTTCATGACTACAACTTAATACTGAGAGCTTTCATAGGAAACAACCTGTCTCAGGAAGGCCTCAGTGTCTCCAAAAATTCTGGGTCCCATGCTCTCTGCACTCAGGACCAGAGCAAAGTTTTTCTCTATCCTCATGATCTGATGAGAGGATGGGAGTGTTCCTCTTTACCTGAACTGCTAGCAAGTTCAAGAATCTGCCCTTTGCTCAGTTTATACAATGGGACTTCAAAAACTTTACGGAAATACACAATTAAAATATAAGTTTATTTTGGTGTAAACATTTTTTAAATCTATGTGTAGAGTTTTTATAATACACATTTTCCATAAACTTCCAGATGACCCCTTGTATTTCTGGGTACAGAGTCCCCTTTCTCATCATGTTTGTAAATTGGCTTTGGTCTTTCTGTTTTTTTGGTTTTGTTTTTAGTTTTGTTTTTGTTTTTGTTTTTGAGAGATTTTTTGCTATAGGGAGCCTGCACTCATCAGAAAGACAGAGAGAGACAAAGAGACAGAAAGCAAGAAATCACCCTCTGGGGGGATGGCCATGCCACAATCCCTTCTCCTCTCAGGATCTTGGGCATGCACGTGCACGCGCCCAGTGTGAGTTTAAGCCACCGGATCAGTACTCAAACCATGGTCGACTACATGGGAGTCTAGTGACATAGCCATCATGCCTACTGCTGGTCCCTGGTCTTTCTGTTTTAATGGTTCAGCATGTCTGTGCTATCTGTGTGTTTGCTGTAAACTGCATCAAACCCATTTTCAGAGCAGGGGACATAAACTGAGAAGAAACCCTTCTCAAAGGTCACCGAGGTTTTTACTAGAAAACAATAAATGCATCATCCCCTTTTGCCAAATACTTAGTGTTGAGGGTTGAATAGCATCCTTTCTCCAAAATTCATGTCTACCTGGAAGCTCTAAAGGTGAATTTATTCAGGAATAGGGTCTAGGTAGATATATATTATTAGAATATCATTAATATTGATAGACTGAGATCTTAAGAGGAAATCCACCCTAAATCCAATGACTGGTATTTTTAGAAGAGGAAAAAAAAAACAAAAACAGATTTGGGCACAGAGAAGTGAAGACCATGTGAAGACAGAGGCAGAGATTGGAGCCGTGCAGGTACAAGCTAAGAAGCTGGCAGAGGCGAGGAAGGCTTCTCTCCTAGAGACGTTGGCTCTGCTGGCACCTTGATTTTAGAATTCTGGCTTCCAGAATTGTGAGAGAATAAATTTCTGTTTTTTGTTTGTTTGTTGCTATAGGGCACATGTACTTGCTGCAAAGAGACAGAGAGAGGAAAAGGGAAAGTGAGAAAGTACCCCCAAGTGGAAAGGGTGATGTGATGACTGTGCCATAATCTCTTCTCTATTCTCCTCTCAGGAGTTCGGGCTCACACGCACAAGGGCCCAGCATGTTTTCAAGCTGCAAGGTTTGGACTCAGACCTCATAGTTTGCCATGTGTGGTCCAGCAACCCCAACCATCACACACGCCTCTGGCTGGCCCTGATTTGTGTTGTGTAAGCCACCACGTTTATGGTAATTTGTTAAGGCAGTCCTAGGAAACTAATAAACGTAACCACCCAAGTCATATAGTAGCAAAATCCCTGATAGCCAAGCCTTGAGAAGGGCCATTGACTAAGGAGTCTGGTGTCCCTTTCCTGGCATTCAGCCTGTCTTTGGGCCAGAGAAGCAAGGCTGGCCTAGAGCTCCTGCCTCCGGCTTAGGAAAGTATCAATACTTTGTTGGAGACCAACTTTTTGTTTACTAATAAGCACACTGATTTTCAATGAAAGTAGCAGGATGCAAGGGTCGGATGCTCTTTGGCCTTTCCAAAGCTTGGGAGTAAACACAGGAAGGGGGCTGGTGAAGAGGCAGCTCCAGCTCAGTGCAGAGCCTAGAGGAGGACTCAACACAGGTAGCAACAAGTGGAAGATCACTACCCAGAGAGGGCGCCCCCCTTATTTTTATTCTTTTTTTTTTTTTTTTTTTTTGAGAGGGTTTTTTGCTATAGGGCGCGTGCGCTCGCCAGGCAGACAGAGAGAGACATAGAGACAGAAAGCGAGAAATCACCCCCCAGGGGGGATGGTCACGCCGCAATCCCTTCTCCTCCATTCTCCTCTCAGGATCTTGGGCACGCACGCACACGCGCCTGGCGTGAGTTTTAAGCCACCAGGTCCAGGACGCGAACCGCGGTCGACTACGTGGGAGTCCAGCAACCTAGCCATTACGCTAACTGCTGGTCCCCTCTTTTTTGAAAGAATATCTGAATTTTTGTTTTAAGAATTATTTTATTTAACTTTTGAAATTTATTTTAATTTGACCAGAGGACAGAGTAAGAGAGATTAAAAAGAGTGAGAGTGAGAGAGGGAAAGCGAGAAAGCAAGACACCAGGTCCAGGAGTCGAACCACAGTCACCCATGTAGGAGTCCAGTCCCCTTAACCACCATGCCACCGGCCAGTCCCCAGAAGAGGCCTTTTAAAGCTGTGGGGAAAATGCAGAGGGCATAAATACTAACATCAAGAGTTGGGAACCAGCAGTTAGCGTAATGGCTATGTCGCTGGACTCCCACGTAGTCGACCGCGGTTCGTGTCCCGGACCCGGTGGCTTAAATCTCACGCCGGGCGCGAGTGCGTGCGTGCCCAAGATCCCGAGAGGAGAATGGAGGAGAAGGGATTGCGGCGTGACCATCCCCCCTGGGGGGTGATTTCTCGCTTTCTGTCTCTATGTCTCTCTCTGTCTGTCTGGCGAGTGCATGCGCCCTACAGTGAAAATCTCTCTAAAAAAAAAAAAAAAAAAAAAAGAGTTAACATTTCCTATATGCTGAGCACTGACCACAGTTTTTACATTTATTAGCATGTTTAAGTCTCAAGGCAGCCACCTGGATAGAGCTGCAGGGCTCCTGCTCTGCATTTGCAGCTGGGATGCTATAGAAGAAAGGTTAAGTAAATTGGTTACAGATAATGCCTGTGGTTGAGCAAAGGGTATTGGAGCCCCATCACACCCAGGACAGCTGGCAAACCTTCTGGGAAAACAGTGCATGTGATGTCCACACTCCGTCTTCTTTTTCCACTCATCTTCATCAAGGTCTATTTGTTATGTGTCAAGGGCTTTCCTAAGCACTGAGTATATGAACTGGGATAAGGCACAGTCAGCCTAAGCGTCTGGAGGGTCAGACAAGTAAACAAACTCTTTGCAGATGGAGTGAAGCATGGACACAAGCCAAGAGTATAAGGAAGAACAGAGAAGACGCCCTTGATCCAGATGACTGGGTAGGATGGCCAGGATGGCGGGGAAGAGAGAAGGTAAGCAGTCAAGGAAGGTTTCCTGGAATAAGCGGTGCACGAGGTGAGTTTGGAACAATGAACAGGATTACTTGAATTGGCGTTACACAAATATGGCCACCTTAAATCATCTCCTGGAGAGCCTTTTATGGATCTGGCACCACTGCACCCCCTACTGATCAGACTCTCTGAGGATAAAATGCAGATCAGTATTTCTAAAAAGTTCTCCAATTGTGATGCAATTGGTCCGCAGATCTGCTTTAGAAGTCAACAGCTAAGAGAGAAAGGGATTCCGCACGCTGCCAGCAGATCACTCACTAATAAGCATTAGCAAGGCGTCCCTGAGCTCTTGCCCTGCCTTGTGCTAGGGACAGGGAGACAAAAATAAATAATGCAATCTGTCCTCAGAGAGCCCATGGTCTACTGAAGTGGTTCTCTGCTCTGGGTGGATATTAGTCCCCTTAAGAGCTTTCTAACGTTCAGCCCAAGATGTGGTAATTAAGGTGGCTGGATCTCACATGGTTGACTGCATGGTTCGAGGACCAGACCCAGTGCCTTGAGAAACATACCAGGCACATGTGCGCATGCCCCAAATCCCAAAAGGAGTGAAGAATGGAGGGAAAAGGATTGCTGTGTGACCATCTCCCTTCCTATGCCAAGCACTGATCAAAGCCTTTGCATATATTAGCTGAAGTCACAAGGCAGTCACCTGGACAGGGCTGCAGCTGGGATGCAATAGAAGTAGGCTAAGTAAATTGGCTACAGATGTGCCTGCAGTTGACCGAAAGGTCTTAGGAAGTGCTTTTTCTGTCTCTCTCTCCCTCTCTCTCTGTGTCTCTCTTTCTCTCTGGCAAGTGCAAATGCTCTCTGGCAATTTTTTTTTTTGAAGTTTTCATGAAATGGGTCTCTGGAGCTCTTCCAAACCAGTTAAGTCATAATCACCAGGGGCAGAGCCCAAGTGATTTTAAAATTCATCCAGATTTGCAAACCACTGGTCTAATAAGCGAAAGAGAAAGAGAGAGGTGGGGAGAGAGAGAGACAATGTATTAGACAGCTGGAGATTCTTTTACGGACTGGTTATGGAATGTCAGAAATATGTAGGGGAAGGGAAGCACATTTCCCATACAGAGCTGGCTTCCTAGAAGAGGGATCACTGAAATTGAGTCTAAAAGGATAGAGAAGATTTGGTAAGAATGGGAAAAAGGTGGAAGGCAGAGAATTTCAAATTAAATGGGCAGAATGTACACACACATAGAGGGGAGAAAGCGTGTGGAGTGGACAGAGAATAACGGGTAGTTTTCACAGTTCACGTAGTCCTTGTAAATCCTGCATAAGAAATGGTGGAGAGTGGGGCTAAGTTCTAGGCAGACGTGAGAACATGGGACTCCAGAAGTCATGTTAAACGCTGAACTTGTGTTTGCTTTTATACACAGTGGAAAGTCATTTAGAAACTTTAATGTAAGTTTTTTAAAGACAACATTGGGAAGTGTAGAGGATAGACTTGAAGGGTTAAGATCCGAACCAGGTGTACCAATTAAAGACTGCAGAGGAAGAGCCAGGGCATGGACTCAGACAGGAGAGGAGGCAGGCGGGAAGGAGGGTAGAAAGACAGCGGGATTAAAGGATGGTGCTCTGTTTCAAGCTCCTGTGTCTAGATGATGGCATCATGAGCTGTGGCAGAGACTAAGAACAGGCCCAGACTGGCAGGACGAAGGTGTATTCTATGTTGGTCAGAGCTGGTTTGAGTGCCTGTGGGAATACCTGGGAGACCAGCTGGAAGTTGCAGATGTAAATCTGAAAGTCAAGTCAAAAGTCAGGGCTAGGGAACCAGCAGTTGGCATAATGGCTATGTCGCTGGACTCCCACGTAGTCGACCGCGGTTCGTGTCCCGGA
>NW_006204627.1:1548699-1551402 GCF_000334495.1 Tupaia belangeri chinensis | reverse complement strand
GGGGGGGCGCGTGCCCCCTCAAGGAAAAACTCCTCCCAAAAAAAAAAAAAAAAAAAAAAGTAAAAAAAAAAGTCAGGGCTAGAGGGAACCAGCAGTTAGCGTAATGGCTATGTCACTGGACTCCCACGTACTTGACCGTGGTTCACGTCCTGGACCTGGTGGCTTAAAACTCACGCCGGGCACGTGTGCATGCGTGCCCAAGATCCCGAGAGGAGAATGGAGGAGAAGGGATTGCGGCGTGACCATCCCCCCCCTGGGGGTTGATTTCTCGCTTTCTGTCTCTATGTCTCTCTCTGTCTGTCTGGCGAGCACACACGCCCTATAGCGAAAACCTCTCCAAAAAAAAGAAAAAGTCAGGGCTAGAGAGAGAAATAAGGAACTCATCTGGATGGTGGGCAAGTGTAGAAGCAGATGAGCTTGCCCAGGGAGCTGCTGTAGATTGGGAACAGTCAGCCAAAGATGGATCCCCAGGAAGCATTCCAGCGTCCAGTGGAGGCAGGAGGAACCTGCAGGAGTTAGTAATAATCAGAGAGAGAGAGATGAGAGTCCAGGGTGCAGGATCATGGGTCCAGGATTACAGAGTTTCGAAGAAAAGGTGGATTCCTGTAGGTCAAAGACTTCTAAGTGTCCATTAAATTGGGCAGTTAGGAAGCCCAAGCTGACTTTGGCAAAAGCAGCTTCAAAGGAGTATTGGGATGTTACTCGAAAAGTGAAATGGGGGAGGGGGGTCGTGAAAAAGTGTTAGCTTTGGGCAGAAGTTTAATAAGAGGAAGAAGAGGGAATTTGGATACAGGAGGACACAGAGAGTTTTTAAAGTAAAGCAATGACCCTCTCCTTCTCCACCAAAGGTTTTATCCTAGATAATTCCACCTCTTATCTATTTTGTTTTCATTCCCCTGCCTCCACTTGATTTGGTTTTAACTACCCCCTTGAGGAATCCTTAGCAGACACTGAGTTTCATCATTTTCCAATTTTATTTTGACTCACTCAGTTCTCTACCATTTGTTGGGTTGCTGTCCATTTCAACATCTGTCAGCTGCAACGTGGAGAGCTAGAAGGATTGCAGCCTTGGGGTATAGAGAAAAGGGGATAGGAATATGGACAGGACTTCAGTCCTCAGCAGAGTCTGGGGAATCGATGATCCTTCATTGGTGAGCTCCTGGGGGAGTTTTCAAGTGTTTGAACATTTTTTGCTGTTTGAGGACACTCACAGCAGGGCTTGGCACCCTGTGCAGAATACTGTGATCCAACGCCCACAGTCACAGATGAGGCCAGAAGGCACTGTGGTTTCCCTAGAAACATTCTGAATGTCAGGGAAGCAATCCTCGGGCTGGTTCACTAGGGTTGGCAGCACTCAGGCTAATAATCCTTGCCTCCTTGTTCTTGCTCCCAGTTGCTGAACTCTCGCTGATTGAAGGAGTATGGAAAAAACTTAAGTTCCCCTCCCTCATGGTGGTAGGAAGGGAACTGCTTAAAAGCTCCCACCCATGGCCCAGTTTTCTGTCTCAGTAATTTAGCCAGTGCAACATTAGCTTGGTGAGACCAGGGCCTTTATGGAAACTTAAAGCAAAGATGAATAGGTCATTTCTCTATTAGAAAGAGAGTGAAGGCTTAAAGGGAACGCCATGACCTTGGGAGAAAAGAAAGAGGTCATGTAGTGAAGAACTCTGTCTCCAACAGAATGCAACTTAAGCAATGAACTCCAGGCAGACAGTCTGGTAAGCCGGCTGGAATCTTGTGACTGGCATCTGTTGGGTTCTCCCGACTCAGCAGCCTAAGGTCATTTCCACATGACACATGGTAGGGCTGAGAAAAACTACTAGAGAAACGTTACTTTTTCTCTGGCACTTAAGTACAAGAAGGTGCCAAGAGGGATGAGGACAGTGGCAGGCAATGGTGAGGTTCCATGAAGGTTAGACACAGCCTAAAGAATTCTCCAGAATAATTCCCTTCCTACTGAGCTCCTGTGGAAGTACATCTCATCCCCATCCATGTGGCTCAAGAAATCCCAGAGGCATATGGGTATTTCTCACTGTTCTGTAAAAAGTTTGGTAGAGAAGCATCAATTCAATTCAAAGGGAGATTCAAGTGCATTTTAACTCACACCAGGCATATGTGAGTGCATGCCCAAGATCCCGAGAGGAGAATGGAAGAGAAGGGATTGCAGCGTGTCCACCCCCCCCTCCCCAGGGGGGTGGCTGTGATTTCTCACTTTCTGCCTCTCTGTCTCTCTCTCTCTGTCTGGTAGGCACACGCGCCTTATAGCAAAAACCTCTCCAAAAAGAAAAGGAAAAGAAATTGATACGCTGATTCTAAAACTTAAGCAAAAGCATAGATGACTTAGAATGACCCTTTGAATGACCCACTTTTGACAAAGAACAAGTTGAAGGATTTACACTAACTTATTGTGACTTGTGTCATTGCTGGTGTATTTGTAACTCAGGACCATGAAACACCTCCTGTCAGAGAAGCTAAGGACCTGGGGGCAGGAAGGAAACTTAGAGCCACCTGGTCTGACTTTCCCATTTAAAATGAGGACACTAAGATCCAGGGAGGAGTTCTCTCTCAAGCAGGCTGACCAGAGATGGGTGTGAGGGTAAGAAATGGCATAGAGCTTCACAGCCTAGCCCTTTTGTGTGGTGTATAATGTGTTTGGGGGCTGATAGTTTATTCTAGCATGTCAAACAGAACTCTGGTGGACCC
>NW_006204627.1:1519230-1548668 GCF_000334495.1 Tupaia belangeri chinensis | reverse complement strand
CGGAAGAGGAGTTTAGTCCTATATTTTGTTTTATTTTGTTTATTTCTCCCACCAAACCCTAAGAAACCCATCTCTACTGGGGCTTCCTACCTCTTGGGGTATGTTCCACGCCATATACACATGGCTTTTAAATTCGTCCATCCAGACTTCAGCCACCCTGAGGGCATTCCTTCGGACATGGGCGGTGAGGTCCTCAGTGTAGGGCTTGTGGGCCCGCTCAATGTGGGCAATCCGTGAGCAGGGCAGGACCTCCACACTCCCGCCGCACTGCCACACCTGTAGAGACAATGGAGGCAACTGTCAGTATACCTGATCCACCTCCAAACAAGGCCATAGGCAACCACTCAACCTGAGCACAAACCTAGTCACCTTGTCTGCCCAGGCTACTGTCAGTGAAAGAATGAACTATATCTCATTTCTACCTCTTTAGCATGATGGTTATGGAATCATTAACTCTTGTCATGAGTTAACTCATATTCTCACAATGGTTTGCCAGCAAAGCATTAATGTACCTCTCTCCATCACTCCCATCCATGAGCTCCTCCCTTGCTTCCAAAGAAGAGAGCAGACCTTTCGTGACCAAAGATCTGGTTCTCCATGCCCTTCAAGGAAAAATTAACAAAACCTTAAATGATGGTCTCTACAGCAAAGCTTGACATAGAAGGACAAGCAGAGATTCCAAAGCGAAGTGCATCTTCAAATGGACCCCATGGGCCTGGACAAGGATTAATGATGTGGAGAAAGAGCAGACACACTTCTTCTACTCCAGTTTTGCTAGGCACTGGGTTCTTATAGACCCCAAGGGAGAGAAAGCTGCAAAGAAGAAAATGATATTAAACTTCTCGCCATCCTTGGTGAATAGAAGCTTGATCTGGATGCTGTTTGATTTTGAAAAATGAAGAGACATGATCTTGTGTTCTGAGTGTCAATGGGCAGTGTGTTGAAGTTCTGGCCACAATCCCTTCAGTCACTCTGACATTCAATGCTCCTGGACATGCACACCTTTTTGTGTCTCTAGGCTTTTGCCCATTCTGTCTGTAATTTTAGAATGCCCTCCCAACTTCTTAAGCTGAAAAAAAAAAAATCCACCTCTCAAGACCTTGACTACATAACCCCTATCCTGAGAGGCAATATGCTCAAGTCTCAAGACAGAGCCAATTGCTCTTCTCTGGACCCATGGCTCTTGATACCATGGCTTACCTGCTCATAGGGTAGCTTCACTCACTCACTGTGTGTTCCTAGAGGTAAGAACCTATATCTCACTTATTTCTCATCTCCAACATCTAATGAAAGGCCAGATTCTTTGTAAGTACTTGCTGAATAAATAAGTAAGCAAAACACAACCAGTCAATCAACCAGTATATAAATGATGCTTATTGAATGTGAGGTGATTCTGAAATACGTGGTTAGTGGTGATAAATGTAGCTTCTGAGGGAAAGTAATAAAGATCTCTAGGTGGATTGTTCTGGTCACTTTCCAAGTTTTGTCAACTTGGCAATTTGTTGGATAATGTCCAAACATATAACACGTACCTATCAACATTAAGTTGAGGTCCAAGATAAAGCAAGATTTGGGTTTAGCTTCATCTGCCTTTTCTCCCAATCCATGCCATAACTGTCGGCCCCTTTTGGCTATTGGCTGTAGGAGTCAGAAGGCGGTTTATAGGTATGTCATTTATTGAAGTATTGTCATGTACTTAGTGCAAATAGCAAGGGCCATTTGAAATAAAAGAAGAATTCTCACTGAGTGTCTACTTTGTGCCGGACACTAGACTTTGTGCTGGGAGGCAGTGAAACATGGTGCTATGAGCAACATTCACAATCAGACCAGTTGGGTTCAAATCCTGGCTCTGCATCATACCAACTATGTGTCCTTGGGTAAGCCACTTGATCTTATTGTGATTCAGTTTCTTCATCTTAACAAGGATCATAACAGTACCTATGTCATTAGGTTATTGAGAAGATTAAAGTAATTGCATGTAAAGCGCTTTAAAAAAACAATGCATAATAAGCACTCACTCAATATCAGCTATTACCGTACAGTTGTACGGCTGAATCTTTGGAATAACCCAGCAAGGAGGCTGTGTTATTTCTAATATCAAGTAAGGGAACTGAGACTAAAGAGCATTTCTTGCCCCAGACCACACAGCTGGAACTGAAGACAAAAGGATTGTCTTATCCCCCCAAAGAAGTCTGAGGAGGAGCCAGTTTTCCCTTGTGGTTATCCTCTGATTCTGAGGATCAGGAAAGGGAGGTACCAAAGGCTTTGGGCTGTGAACCTTCATTTCCATGACCCATACATTCTGGGGATAGTGCTGATTTTCAACTCACTTGGCTCAGATTCTCAATGAAAGCCTGTGAATGCAGTGAATAAGTTATTGACGAGACAAAGAGGCAGGGTAATTATTCTTTCTGTAACTGGAACAGAGGCTATTACTTGACATATTTCATCAACACAACACAGAATAGGACTGGTGACAAAGCTCTTTTATTACAAGACTTGCTTCTCAAAAAGTCAGTTTACCATTTCACACTGGGGTGGGTGTGTGTGCCGTTGTTCTAATCAGAACAGCACCTCCCATCTTGCCTTTAGACACACAGTGGAAGGAGCACTGAGCTCACTGCCCAGCTCATGAATCTGGGCCCCTCTTTCCATCCCTGCAGCCAGTCCCTTGTCTAGGTCGCTGTCATTTTTCATCTGGGCTCTGCAGCAACCTCCACCCAATGGATTGTCTTCCTCCTCAAACCCGCTCTCCATGCAGTGGACCACTGATCTCCTGAAGTTGTAAATTGGCTCATGTCCCTGCCCTGCATCATCCTCACACTAAGCACAACCCCTGCTCTGGGAGCTCACCCCTAAGGCCTCCCTTTGATTTCCCCTATACTAATTCTATGCTGCAGCCATGCTGAAATGTTTTCTTCTTCCATCCCCTGGGCTTCAGCACATGCAATGACATGCCCCATTCCTGCCCACTTCCCTGACTCATCCTTCGGGTATCAGTTCACCATTACCTCACTGTTCCCCCTTCAGCTAGGTTAGCCTGCCCTGCTGTTTGGTCCCTGGCTTATCTCTCCCTGGTCAAGCACCATGGCAATTGCTTGTTCTATCATCTCCTTCCCTGATGCGAAGTGTTCTCAAGCTCTTCACCAAACTGTCCTCTAGCTGTATGCTCAGTGGTGTTCAGAGTCGCAGGACAGGTGGGCCAGGTGGGAGCAGTACATCACATTTAAAGGCAGGGAGAACTGAATTCAAATTGTACTTCTGCCACTGGCTGCTCTGTCACCTTGGGCAGGTGGCTTCTTTGAGCAGCCCCATCTAAATTAGATTCCTTCTGAATACCTGCAGAGCCCCACCCTTTTTGTTCATTGCATTTATTCACAATACTTTTATTTCTGTATTTATTCCTTACCTATCTGTCTCCCCTCACTCACACAGAGGAAGAGGGGAATGTGGTGCAGGGACATTCTCAACCCTGTGCCTGCCTCAGTGTGAGCACTACATGGACGGTGATCAAGGAAGATAAAGCATCACAGGAATAGGGACAGGACATCTAGGCCAGTTCTGGCCCTGCCCCGTGTCAGCTGAGTGGAGGCTTTAGGCTACTTAACCTCTCATCTAAGAAATGTACACAACAGTGGAGACCACACAGGGTTGTGGATGTGGGAAGTCCCTGTTGGAATGCCCAGAATTATTACTTTACAGTAATTACTAGAACTGCTGCTAGCTGGTGTCTTGTTTGCTCTTTTTGGGGCAAACGTGCCGCAGAGGAGAGGATGCATGCCGGAGGGCTTGGCCAGTGGAGAAGGGTGCACAAGAGTCTCCTCAAAGAATGGGCACTTGTTAAAATAGAGGTCATCTCTAGTGTCCTCCCACTGTGGCAAGAAAGCCATCTATGGAGAGGGTGACAGATTTTTCTCTGGAAACCACTTCTGGGTTCTTGGCAGCTTTTAGGTTTGGGAGCTGAAGATTTAGACTTGGTACGCTAACCCACTGTTCTGGATCTTGCCAGGTGACACTGATGTCAACAAGAGAAAGCCTGTGCTCGTGGTCCCTGGGTGGCAAGTGGCTCTGCTGGCCAATAGCTTGCTAAGAGACATTCTCAAAAGTCATACCCATAGCTGATCTTAGAGACCTTCCTGGGCATGGTGGACAAAGGATAAGAAAGGAAACCTGTGGCTTTTGGACCTCAGTGAGGGGATATCATGAAACTCCCATGAAGGCTTGGAGGAGTGGGAGATAAGGAAGTGAACAAAAGGGAGATGGACCTGGCCCATGAAATGTGCAGTTCATAACTGTCATGATGCAAGAATACTTAAGCCACAGGGAGGACGTAGATGGGAAGGACTATGTCAGAGAAAAGGGCCACTAGGCAGATGTTGAAGGTGTGGATAGGATGATGGCTTAGCACTGAGTTCCAGGGGACAAGGATACCAGGGCACGGAGGGAAGGCAGAGGAGTGGGAACCAAAAGGGTGACTGACAGATGGAGTCCAAGGCTGGTAACAAAGAAGGCAGGTGAGGTCACAGGGCAGGGTACGGGAAGCAACTACCAGGGTGCAGATCCCAATTGTTAGGCAAGGCAGGCTGTGTGCTGAGTCTCACAGGCCCTGGGGACCTGATTAGCAATTCAGCTCAAGGCTGGATCCTGAGGCTTCTGGATGGGCCTAAGCAACATGCTTCTTTTCTTTTCTTTTCTTTTCTTTTCTTTTCTTTTCTTTTCTTTTCTTTTCTTTTCTTTTCTTTTCTTTTCTCTTTTCTTTTTTTTAAAATTTACTTTTATTTATTATCATCATAATCTTGTTTATATAACATTGAATCGCATATAACTTTACAGTGTATTACATTGCTTTTTCAAAAGGGATTGCCATGGGGACCAGCACTTCTTATTCTTTTTAAAGCAAAGTTTAGACTACCTGAGGGCCAGATTATAGCAAAAGAGTAAATATGCAGCATTCTTCAAGGCTAAGCCACATGGGTAGGTTCTGAGTTTACTTCAGAGACCTCCCTGAGTATACTGGGTATGCTTTTAGGAGTGCTGTATCTCTCTTTCTGTCTCTCTGTCTCTCTCTCTGTCTGTCTGGCAAGCGCACACGCCCTATAGCAAAAACCTCTCAAAAAAAAAGGATTGCATGTCAGTCAATACAGAGACATTCAACTCCTCACTTCATCATTCAATATCTTTTCATTGTTTTTTTCCGATCATCATTATTATTATTCCAGTTATTTTTTCTCTTGACCACGCTGAACTTTTTCCTTTCTCTGTGCCTTTGCACCTTCTATTTCATCTTCCTGGAATAATTCCACCCGGTTCAAATATGACCTTCTCTAACCAGCCCCATCTAAATTAGATTACTTCTGAATACCTGTAGAGCCCCGCCCTTTTTATTTATTGCATTTATTCACAATACTTTTATTTCTGTATTTATTCTTTATCTATCTGTCTCCCCTCACTGGACTACAAGCTCTATGAAAACAAGGATCATTTTTGTGTTTGTCGCGTACATATCAGCACCTGGCACTTAGTACATATTCAATAACTATTATTTGAATGAGTGAATCTGAGTCCTGGGTTTTCACCGACTATAGAGACATGGTTTTAATGGCTCAGTTGAATGCCATAATAAAGGCCATAAACATAAAATGTGGCCAGGTTTCACTGAGCACGACGGCTTCCTTCAAACCCAAGTGGTTTTTCAGCAAAGCTCTGACATTTAAGTGCATGCTGCTGCAACCAAAGAGACTTACTTCAGCTGCAGAGCTCAAATTAATGTTGTAAAGCCTGGGAAGTTATCAAATGATCAGGTGGCTTCATCCTATAGAACCCTGAATTAATTGTACAAAGTCCTCCCTCTCTTAGGACCAGCAGGTGGTATGATTAAGTCATTGGATTTCCATAGGCCCTGAGATAGACCAAGCACAGTTCAAGTCTCAGACCCAGCACCTTGAAAAAACACAACAAATAAATAAATAAATGTTTTGGGCTGGCAGGTGGCGTGGTAGTTAAGGATGTTGGACTTTCACATGGCCAACTGTGGTTTGAGTCCCAGACCTGGTGGCTTGCTTTCTCACTTTCTCTCTCACTCTGTCCCTCTCTGGTCAAAATAAATAAATAAATACAGTTAAATAAAAATAATTCTTAAAAACAATAAATAAAGTCCTCCCTCTCTCAAATGTTGGGATATTCCTACAGAGGAGCTTCTGGGCCCACCCACTAGATGTGACTGAAAACCTAAAGCAGATTGTAGACTACAGCCCGAGTAGAGCAAAGTCTGATCACCACCAGCCTTTCCCAGAAAGCCATAATCCTGTTACTATTCTTGAAACGGTTAAAAGCACCACTTGGAACTACAAGAAAGTATGTGGTTGGTATAGACATTTTGTAATCCTGGCCCTGTTACATATTACCTTGGACCTGTCTTTGGATGCCAGTTGTGTTTTTGCCCTCTGACTTATCAAAGGGCACATGGTGCTCACCAGAGAGAGAGACACAAAAAGAGAGACAGAAACAGAGAGAGAATGAGAAAGCCCCGTCCATGGGAGATGGTCATGCCACAATCCCTTCTCCTCCATTTCTTCCTCTTTCTGGTATTTAGGACATGCATGCACATACCCTGGGCATGTTTTTCAAGCCACCAGGTCTGGGACATGAACCATACAGTTGGCCATGTGAGATCCAGCTGCCATATCCACCACTCCAAGAACTGATCTGCCTTCTTTTTCTTTCTTTCTTTCTTTCTTTCTTTCTTTCTTTTTTTTTTTTTTTTTAAAGTTTATTTATTTCGTGAGAAAGAGAGAGAGAGAGAATAAGACAAAGGTACCTTTGACAGGATCTTACCATGCTGTGATAACCTCTCCTCAGCCTTTCAGCCAGCCAGGATTAGGTCAAACTGGGATCTGAACCCAGACCTTCCAGCATTGCATAGCAGTGCACTACTACCTATACCAATGTGCTGGACCTCAGTTGTCTCTGTATTGGAATGAATGATTCTCTGGGGGGTTTAAAGGAGATGTTGTATATAAAGCTGATACTAGCAAAGAGAGGCATGTGGTAGGGTCTCAGGAAGGTTCAGGTCCCTTTTATCTCCCAGAATGGGGATTCACTGGTACAAGATCAGGGTCACGTTTTGTGTTTGTCACTTACACAAACCAATCTCCTCCTCCCATGCCTCAGCTGGGGCAGAAGGATTCAGTGATGCTGTAGATCCCTTTACCTTTCACATTCTGTGTGTCTGAACTTTCTTGGCAGTACTTCAAGTGATGCCTAATATCTGAGATACAACTAAGAGTTGTAAATTGGATTAAAACAGGGAGACACGGTACAGTTTCATCATCTTTCCCACTAAAACACTCACAATTACTCCATAGTCTGTGATAGGAATAGCAAGTGGGTTTATACTCCTGTGTTAAATTCTTTCACTTGTTAATGTCCTTCTGAAACCTGATGTTGAGAAGGATTCTGAGGCTCAGTGGAAAAGCATGCACGATTTATTATTATGTTTACCATGGGTGAGGGATTGGGGATGATGATGTCTACAGGATAAAATCTCACATTCTTTCTGGTTTTTATCTCCTTATGACTTTTAATGAGCTCCTCACTCTTGGCAAACTGTTCTCACTGTTCTCTTAACTCAGAAAGGCTTCTTCCTGCTTTCCATCCACCCATAGCCAACCTGGCCCAGTTCCTCCAAACTCTTGGAACACAAGATTTGTACCACTCATGTGGTCCTCATTTCTTGGCTCATGTGGTCAATTATCTTTTTATGTGTCGCTGTCTTGCCTAACTTGGCTGCAAATGCTGAGATCACAGTAAAAAGCCAAAATAAGGTAAGGGGAGGAAGATGAGGTGGATGCAGGCTGAGGCCAAGGCCCAGGGAGAGCTGACAGGAGACCAGAAACTCATTCACTGAGTGGGCAAAGGATCAGAGACTAGCAAACAAAGACCAAGAACTCTTGGACATCCTTCAGTTTTGTGTCCTGGGGCATCTCATGGCCCTATACAGGAATAAGAAGAGAAGAGAGATCAAATCTGGACAAGGCTAATACAAAAGCCAGAAACCATCAGTATGCCGGGGTCAAGGATGTGAGGCATCAGATGAGCTGGGTCAACCTTCCAAAGTGCATATCAACCCCACAATTGCAAACCTATAGTCTTTAGATTAAATCATGGTCCTTAACATGATTTACAAGCCTGTGAGAGCTGGCCCATCCCATTCACTGCAACCTCATCTTTCCTCCTCTACTGCTTGGTTACATCAACTTCTCAGTTCCTAGGGTACACCATGTGTTGAATCTCTATCCCCCTTCAAGACCAGTCCCTTTACAGCAATTCTCATGCTCCCCCTACACAGACAGATATTTGCATTGCTAAATCCTACCTACCTTCCCTGGCTGCCTTAGATTTGGTAAATGTGTTGCTATGCGTTCATATATCACCTTTATTTCTTCTTGCACAGCATGTATGATAACTCAGTGTGTGTGTGTGTAAAGTGCATATGTGCAATTTTGACACATGATACAAGGCACCACTGTTTACCCTATCATCCTGCTCATAAAACTGAGCGTTTTGGCAATATCTTAGAAACCGCTCTGAGTTCCACCTTACCCCAAAGGTAACCCATTATTCTGAATTCTGTTAATCATTTTCTTGTCATCAACCTAAATTACATTGTTTAGTTTCACCTGTTTTCGAATTCTATATAAATGGAACCATATTGTACACATTCTGTAGCTTGCTTCTTGCTTCACTTGTTTTCATCACCATAGTGCTCCACTGTGTAAGTACAGAAAAATTTATTTATGCATTCTCCCGCTGGTTGACAATCTTGTTTCCAGTATTATGAATGGAGCTCCCCGAACATTCTTACATACAGTTCCTAGAGCCCAAGAGCAGGCATTTCCCCATGTATTTAGACCATGGCAGAATTTCCAGGGTATAGATTATATACATGTTCCAAATGGTGTTTACCAAGGTACACCCCCACCAGCATGAATACAATTCACGTTGCTCCACAGTCTTATCAACATTTGACGTTGTCCATCTTTTTAATTTATGCCACTCTGATGGATATGAAATTCTCTCACTGCAGTTTCATTGCATCCTCCCATGATTACTAATGAGATAGAGACTTTTTATCCCCTGTTTTTCAGTCCATAATGCCAGTCTCTGAAAGAAGCTCCTGTCAAGGACTCTCCTGTGCCTAAGCAGGGCCTTGCATGTGACCCATGCTCAGTAAGTGTGGGTTCTATGAATGAAGGATCGAGAGCTGGGCTTTAGTTCTGAGTTATCCCCAATGTGCTTGACTTGGTGCTTGTCCAGGTTTCCAAGGGGAGATATTTAGTGATTTTTTAAAGTGTAAGAAAACATCTTTAAAATCTGACAATGCTTATTCTTCCATCAGACCCCACAGAAAACTATTCCCTGAGGATACAATTTCCCAAGCCATCTTCTTGCAATAAACACTTACAAAGATCCTCTGGACAGAACTGCTCCTTGGAAAAACTGAGGCTTTTTCTTGGAAGGTGTCCCTGAAGGGGTCTGAACAGTTGGGACAGCCCCAAGAAACATGTGAAGCAGCTTCCCTATTTGAAACAGATTCTTCAGAACTATCAGAAGGCAGCAGGAGGATTAGTCTGGCAGAATTCCAAAGAGAGACAAGCTGGGCTGGAATGTCTGTAAGCTTTTCATGAAGAAAAACTTAAAGGGCTGTTTGCAGGGACTTGGGATTTGCTGAAGCAGCTGCCTTCCTCCAGGAAACGCAGGGGTAAGTCAGAGGGATGCCCATAATGGTGCCATTCTCAGCAGCTGGCCCATCACACACAGGACACCCAGCCTTCCTTTCTACCCCAATGTTCTGACGATAAAGATTGGGCCATGGGAGATCGGGGAAGGAAAGTCCATGAAGACATTTTGCGTACATGTGGTGGTTAATGAGATTAGAAGGCACCTCTCATGGATCATGGTTGCCTCAAATCTCATATCAGCAAACAGCCCTGATTACTATTGTTCTAATTCATGGATGGGATACATAACAGTTGGAAAAAGGAAGAAGTCAGTCTGAAGCTACTGGGTTGGAGAAAGTGAGCCAGGAATAGTGTGGTCTGCAAGGGAATGGCCAAGATGCCTGTCGTTCACTGAGTGCCTTGACATCTCCAGGCCCCTGTAGTCAGGAGAGACCCTGTGAGCTGCTCAAGCCAACAAGATGGTGGTTACTCAGTGTGTCTCCCAAGCACACTGCTCCCATCTCTCATCCCATTTGCTGAATGCTGAACATAGAGTGACCTTGAAGTCCAAAAATGGGGAGCCCACAGGAGAAGTCCCTCAGTCACCACTTGGAGAAAAGCTTCCCAAGAGAGCTCTACCTACAGAGACTGTGACGTAAACAGGAAATAAACTTTCCTGGGTTAAACTTCTGAGGTTTGAGGGCTGCCGTTGCAGTCCATGATGTCACCAGTGTGTAAAGAGGCAAGGACACTGGAGAAGCTTGGTTCTTGTAAGCACTAGTAGCTAGGGGTTCCATCTATCAGATGTGGCTTTGTAGAAGACACTACATAGAGAGAGACTGGGTGTCCACAGATGGCAGCTTCTGAATTCCAGTGATGCTGAATCCATTTAGAGCAGGACCCCTCCAGAGGCTGAGGATACAGACCTAGTCTCAAGGGGTGAGGGAGAGAGCTCCGAGGGGCAGGCAGGGAGCGAAGATCCCTATAAAACTGGCTGCTGTTGAGAGTCTGGGTCAAGCTCAGAACGAGAGCAGAGGGCAGCAAACCAAGGCTGAAGCCAGAGGGGTAGAAGAGGAAAACACTGGGCCTTGAAGATCATATGTAGTCTTAGGATCTTCAGAAAGCCAAGAGATCCTCCCTGTGGTAGTCCCACTGATGCCACAGTGAGCTAGCTGGTAAGGCCAGGGCTGATGCCACCACTGCAGCCACCCCTCCAGCCCTTGTTGTGGGGCATAATTGGAAGAGCTGAGCCTCACAGCTTTCCACTGCATGTGGCTGGGAACGCAAACTAGTCCAAGTTCCAGATCAGGGTCCCATTGACACTGTGCTGTCTACTCTAATCACTCCTTTGTTTTAAACTTAGATCCCTTACCCCCATTACTGTCACTGGTGTTACCAAAGAAAGATAATGAGTTTGAATGTCACAGGGATTTGAGGAGCAATTTTTTAAAGTCCAAATAAAAATCTTCCCATCCCTAAGCCGAGAGTCATTTTTATCAGATAACAGGGCCCATCTATTTACTCAGAGTATTCCAAGACCTCTCTGGTGGATTAAGCCCCTTTCAATTGCTGGGGGCACCTTCTCCTTCCAGACTCACTTGCTCTATCCAGCTGCTATTCAAAGTGGATCTCCTGGATTATGTTTAATTTATACGTTGCTATATGAAGATGAACCACTTACTCATTTAAAGTGTTTCCTTTTTTATGTCTTTAATCAGTGACTGTTTCTTTCCTCTCTCTGAAGCTTAATCTAATCAGAAACAAATCCCACACATATGAATGGTTCATTAGCATGTCCCAATCAAATTCAAATTGGCCCTGCATGCCAGATGCCCTCAAAAAGGGTGACACTAGCCCAAAGGATGACTCTGAGCTGGTGTCCACAGAGTATTGCCACAGTAAGTCAGGAAGGTTCTTGTTGAAATCCAAGGCAACCAAGAATCACTGGATAAAAGGGTAAACTCTGTCACTCCTCAGAATAAGGTAGGGAGGATCCGATGACAGATGACTGAAGTGTCATGGAGACAGGCGTAGGCAGTGTGGCAGACCCTGGGAACAGACATCAGAGGAAGCTGTGTGTCTGGGTCCCAGCATCACCCCCAGACTTGGCTCAGTGGGAACCCTGAGGTTATCATTTAGATGACAAAAATAGAGCTGAGATGCTGAACATTCTCTCACTCGGAAGTGATATTTGTTCTAAGGAGCTTCCCTCTTAGTTGAAATTCAGATTACAAAGTTGATATGCTGGGTTTTCTCTTAAAGAGCATCTCCCTTTTTGTACACATCAAAATGAATCATCGGCTGGGGCATTATTACTGGAGTCATCTCTAAGAGCACTAAGCAGACTTGCATTATAAATGGGATTTACAAAGGCTGGTACAGTAGTAACACAAATGCTTTGGGAGGCGGATTCACATGGGAAGGTCCTAAACTTGTGTCCAGAGACCTCCCTGAAGACACCAGGTACACATGTGCCCATGATCCCGGCTGGCTGAAAGGTGGGGCAGATCACAGAACAAGGACACCATGGGAGGGGTGGGGGGATACCTATCTCTCTGTCTCTGTCTCTCTCTTTCTATCTCTCTTGTTCATGAAAGAAAGAAAGGAAGGAAGGAAGGAAGGAAGGAAGGAAGAGGCTTTAAAAATGGACTTTACAGGGCTAACAGGAGGCACAGAGGTTTAGGTGGCTAGATCTTGCATGGCCAACTCCATGGTTCAAGTCCTGGACCCAGTGGCTTGAAAATCACACCAGGTGCCTGTGCACACATACCCAAAATCCTGAGAGGAGAATAGAGGAGAAGGGATTGTGGCATAACCATCCCCTTGGGGTGCAGGGTCGGGGGAAGGGAGCGGTGATTTCTCACTTTACCTCTCTCTCTCTATCTCTTAACCCTATAATAAATTTTTAAAAATATGACTTCACAAAAGAGATTGAATATAACTGAAGGAGACCTAACTGATCATCCCCATCATTTCCCAGGTGAGCCCACTTAGGTTCAGGGTCACACAATAACTTAGAGGCAGAGTAGGAAATAGATGCCAAAGTCTGTCTTTTGGGAGACAGGAGGTCATTGTGGTTCAGAGCATAGGCTTTGGGGTCAAATGTGGGATTTGATATTGATGTAAAATCTTACATTCCCTATTTGCTGGATTGGTGACTTTGGGCAATTGATTTCACCTTCTAACACTTACTTTCCTTGTCTGTAAAATGAAGACAAAAATGGTAAATTCCAAAAGTAGTTGTGAGAATGAAATGAAGTTAAATGAAGCAATACATGTTGAAAGTTTATTTCAACACCTGATATAAGCTGAGAGCCCACAAAGCATTAGATATAATTATTATCATTTTGTGATTCCATGGATTATAAGATTTGCCAATGCTACGTAAAAGCTTTTCAGGGCAGGAGGAAACATGCAACATTCCTCTGAGTCTGAGATGTGTACATCCAACTGCCTGCATGTCACTTCTGCTTGCCTGTCTCTCAGGCATCTCAAGCTTACCTTGACTAAATCAAGTTTTTGATTTCCTTCCTTGCCTCCCCATCTGTCCCTTAGGAGTTATCCCCTCATCTACCAAACTCAAGCTAGAAACCTGCACTTCATCTATAATTGTGCCTTCTTCCTCCCCGCCCCACATCCAATACCTCAGCAAATAAAGTTTGTTCTACCTCCTAAATACAGCTTGAATTTAATCACTTCTTTTCATCTGCACAGCCAGCATCCTGGTCCAAGTCACCATTAACTTTTTGTGGACATTTCCATCTAGAACCTCTTAAGAAGTCTTTAGCTTAAATCCTTATTATGCTTTAATATAGCCTGTAAAATGATAAATCACATCATGTCTCTTGCTTCTGTTGAATTTGGTGGTTATTTATCGAGCATTTACCACTTGCCAGGCACTATTGTAGAGATGGGAATCTTGTCATTGACTAAAATGCAAAATCCCTCCTTAGTAGTTAACATTCTGTTTTCTCTATTATAGATTGAGTTGTGCAACCCTCTCCCAAATTTATAAATTGAAGCTCTAACTCTCCATGAGACTGGATTTGAGATAGGGCCTCTAAGGAGATGATTAAGGCTAAATGAGATCATAAAGGCAGGACCCTGATCCAATAGAACTGATGTGCTTATAAGAGGAACAGACAGTAGCAATTTCTCTCTGCCACATGAGGACACGGCAAGAAAGCGGCTATCTGCAAGTCAGGAAGACAGCCCTTACCAGACTCGACCAGGCTGGTACCCTGACTTTGGACTTCTAGCTTCCAGTTAAAAATGAAATGCCTGTTGTTTAAACTCCCTAGTCTGCGATATTTTGTTAGGGCAGCCCTACTTGATTAATATAGCACTTACTGTAATTTGTAAATGTATCTTTTTTTTTTTTTCCTTTTTATCAACTACCTTCTAAAAAGGAAGGGGCCATATTTACTTTTTAAAGATTGCATGAGCAATGTCAAGCATGGTACCCATTCCAGTCCATTCTGTTGCTAATAATGGAAAGCAGCTGAGTCTGGATAATTTATAAAAATTAGTTTATTCAGCTTATGGGCTGCCAGTCCAAGGGCCAGAGGCTGCATCTGATGAAAGTCTTCTGGCTGCATTATAACATGATGGCGGGCTGGAGCACATGCACTGTGTCCTGTGTCTGTCTTATTCTCTTGCTCACCAGGTGTCAAACATGGAGGACCTACCCTAACGACCTTAACCTTAACCTGCCCTCAAAGGTCCCACCTTTCAGCACCATCATCAGATTAAGTTTTCATCCTCCTAATCCCACCATAACCAAATCTCCACACTGACTTTTTGGAATACATTTAAACTATAGCAATACCTTACATGTGTTAGGCACCCCAACAGATAATATTAAATGTAGGACCTGCATTAAATATGCACATGCCATTTTTCGTGGAATAACCAGGACCTAGTTTTCCAGGGACAGTACTGGTTTATATCTACTGTTCCACTGTAATTCTTAGTAGCATCCCCTTGCACTTGCAAAGGTGTCTGGTTTGGAAAACACATTATAATTTATTTACATATTATTTATTTATACATATATAGGTCATCCTTACAAAGCACAACCTGATTTTAGATACATTGGAATCCAAAATCATAGCATTACTAATCTTTTCTCTCCCCGGTCCACAGTTTCTTACATCACTACTATGGCAGAGCAGTAGAATAACACAAATCATCAAGACCCTTGCCCACTGAAATGCAGCGTCTGAAGTGGGTACAAAGAATAAAACAGAGCATACACCATAATTTAGTGTTCTGCTGCTTGCTGGGTGCTGCACCAAGCAAGAAAAAAGACCAAGGACCTATTGCTTGGACTTTCCCAAACTGGACAAACACAGAAATAGAATCTAAAGGAGCAACTGATGTTTCCTCAGGTAGTTTACACCAGGAGCTTTCTATTTTCAAGACTCATGCTACACTCAGGTAAGCCTTGCTTTATAGAAACACTTGTGTGAAGGGTTAATTTCTGTAAACCAGCATCTATGAGCACTGGAAAATTTACTGACAGGTGTCCTGCCCCTTGCATTGCTTTACAAAAAGAGCATTTGAATGGAAGAAGATATCTCTGAACCTCCTGCTATTTCAGTATGAGTATCAGATTTGTCCAAGGACAATCACAACAGTATCTGTGTGATGATGGTGTGGAGGAGGAGAGAGAGGACGAGGAGGAAGAGGAGAAGTCCATACTCAGTTTCCACCAGTCATTCTGAGGAGCTGATTATGGTCCTGGTTGGTGGTTCCTTCCCGGGAAGTCAGAACTATAAAGTAATGGTGGCAAAGGAGCCACCTTCCAGGGTCTGATAAAAACCAACAGGCCTGTTCAGCTAAAGAAAAGCAAAACTCCAAAAAGGAAAAAAAAAGGAGAGCAAGAATGACTTGCAGGAGCTTTACATGCATTTAAAAGTCAGGTTTCTTTGGCTTTTGTTTTTGCTTTTTTGCCCAAATTCAGAAAATCCAACATAGATCCATGATTATCTTCTACACCATAGTCTATATTCAAATTTCATTCAATGTTCCAATCATGGCCTTTCCGGTTATTTCCCCCTTAGTCCCAACTTTTTAAGAAGGTAAACATTTCCTACAGGTTCACTCTCAAAATCCTTTATCAATTGTTACCTCTTCCATGCATCTTATTAAGCACACATTTTTATGACCCCCAAATTGACCACAATTTTAAAAACCTGAGTGTGAAGATCCTTCCTGAGTAAAATCATCCATGGGCACTTGTCCTCCTTCGCTCTCCACCATTTCTAGCTAAATGCTTCATTATGTACTTCTTTAATTGCTCTGTTCTTTAGGGATTAATTTTGCACTTATCTTCACTCACCGTAAAACTTTTACAGCAGACTGTGAAACTGCGTCTGTTCAGCTGCTGTAGCTGGTGTGCTAGGAGACAAGGCGCTAGGTGAAGAAGCCTTTCTCAAGGTTTTCAGACGCTTTCTCAGAGCTGCTCGCAAAGCAGAAAATTTAGTTCTGGGAGATTCCCTTGCACATGGGGATCACAGGCGATGGGTGGAAAGCCCTCAAATGCCCGAGGGTTTGGCATCATAGGCCACAGGGTGCTCATACCTTAAAGGGTCTGGGAATTTCAGGCCCTACAAGTCCCAAGAGACAGGGATAATGGCATACACTCCAACAGAGCAGGGATGTCTGTGTGTCCACCTAGAAGGAAACCAGTATTTCAACTACAACTACTCTGTCAAGGTCAAGTCTGTACTTTCCAGGAGTGACAGAGGTCATTTGACCTCTGTCTACAAACAGGCAGTAGAGGACCTGTCTTGAAAGAATCCCTCCCACTCCCCTCCTGATCACCTATAATCTCTAAAATTCCTGCTTCCTATCAATCTACTCTCTCCTTGGTCCTTTGAAATCAGTCTTTTTCTTCATCTTTTTAATTGCTATAGGGAGTTCACTAGAGAGAAAAAGAAGGAGAAAGCAAGCACTCCTCAATAGAGCATGGTCACATTGCCATCCTCTTTCCTCCATTTCTGCAGTGCTAAGGGGACATGTAGCTAACACTTTAAAGTTTTGTGTCCCTGGGAAAATTCCCTCAGGAAACACAAAGGCCCACAAGCTTGAAATCTATATTTGGTATTCTTGAAATTCTTGGTCTCAGAAGACCACACAGAGGAACACTTATTCTACTATAATTGTCAACCTTCTATAGGTTTTACACCATCACAGCGACTGAAAGACAATGCCAAATGGATTCCAATTCATGACAAAATTATACAAGACTGTGGCAGGACTCATAGCCTCGACCTGCACAACACACACACACACACACACACACACACACACACACAGAAGGATGTGTTCTTTCAAGTTCTCGGGTTATTCCGAACTCCAGCCCCAGCTGGCTTGGGCCAACCATAACATTTAGAAGCAACCAGAGACCAAAATCCAATTTCGTATGTTTAATTTTTTCTGTCTCCAGGGATGGAAGAGGAGATAAAAGAATCTGCTTGCAGTCTGTCTATGAGATGTTGCATCTAGTGGCTTCCTGAGACCTTTACAGCTGAGTGGGAATGCTGGTCCACACATGCCTTCCTTCTCAAGTTCTAACTGTGCAGGCAAAGACTAGTTGCTTTGCCTGAAACTAAGGTATCTTGTGTTTTAAATTAACTGCTTCATGGCTAGTTGAAAACAGCCATGATGCTAGCAGTGAGCCGAGATTACTCAGATGTCTAAGGCCAAGGCCTCTGGGGAGAACCACACAGTCTATCTATCATGTGCATCAATGCATGACAAGTTTAATAAGCACATATTAACCTGCCTAGACTTTGTTCACCAGTAATTTTAGTAAAGTCTCTGGCCTTTTAACCTTAAATACATTTTTTTGTTATTTAATTCCCAGAGGGCACATACGTTCGCTAGAGAGAAACAAAGAGAGGAGGACAGGAAGAAGATGCCCCCCCCACACCACCTCGGGAGGACACAGTCACACAGCAATCCCTTCTCCTCTACTCCTCCCTCCCACTGGGATTTGGAGCATGCAGATACAACCGCTGTGTTTCTCAAGCCAGTGGGCCAGTATTGGAACCATGGTCAACTATGTGGGATCTGGCTCCCTTAACCATTAGGCTATGGGGCCAGCTCTGGATATATTTTTTGGAAGTCTCGAATAACGGTGATGCCTGTTCTAGGCAGTTGAAGGGATCCTTCTTTGCTTTCTTCTTCTCTTTGTCTCTGGCTTCTTGAACCTAGATTTCTGATTTTCTCTTTCTTCTTATTCCTCTCATTTAATAGCTCTTCAATCTACCTCTTTTCTGATTTTCTGGACTCTGACTTTCTTTCTCTGAACTCTGGACTCTGCTCTCAGCTCTGTAACTCCCTCCTATTCTGAAGACTCCTGTGATCTAGGTCCCAGCTCACAGGAGAGATTTGGGCTGAATCATCAAACTCTGAGATGATGCTGTGGTCATTTTCGAAAGCAGTGCTGGGCCAGGTTAGCCTCTGAAATTAAACTTCATGCTATCAGTGATTTTTAGACCCCGAAGGTAGAGGTGGATAAGCAACATAACACAGTGATTAAGGCATGAGCCTTGAAGCCAGGCGGGCTGATTCTAATCGTCAGTGCTTTTGTGTAAGGGGAGAGTTATGTAACCCATTTCCTCTAGGTTCCTAATTTGTAAAATGGAGATAACAACATGGCCCTCACAGGGTTCATTTTAAAATTAATGTGATAATATACACAAAGATATCAGCAAATAGTGTACAATGAATGGTTTCCCCTCTTCTTATTAATACTTTTATCATCATCTTCCAAACGGTGATTTGATACTGATTATAGACCACCAGTAAAACTGTGGAGCTAACTATGGAGCTTGAATCTGCTTTATAGATTAATAGCCCTTCCCTGTTGCCTAAGAGTTCGTGTCACTAACTAGACCTTAGACATTCTAGACCTTGAACAGGCCAGTATTGTTGGTAGCCAAGGAAATGTTTGTTTGGACTCTCTCAGCTCCTGCTCGTCGTCGTCTTTTATTGTTAATGCTATTTTACATCAAATCACTGTATATCATTACAGCACACAAAACGAATTTCCCAGCATGAGTACACTATGTATTAGTCTAGTCAGAGATATTATGATACACGTTATCTTCAACAGATAATTTTCCATTGTTTGTACCTTAAATATTTTGTTTCTTTCTTCTCCCTGATTCACTCCATCTCACTTCGCCCACTTCCCACCCTCCTCCTACACCGCCTCTAGTATCCACGGTTGCTCTCCATGCTTTATTCCTTCCAGTCTTTCCATTTCTGCCAGAATGTGGGCATTAAGCATATATTAAATGAGGACATGCAATGACTCTCTTTCATGATCTGACTTGCTTCACTTAGTAATATATCTCCCGTATTTGACCATTGTTTATCAAATGCCAGGGCCTCATTGTTGTTGTTTTTTTTTCCCTTATATGTTTTGCTTCTTTATTTTTCTTCTTGATTCCCTTCCTCTCACCCTCCTCATTCTTTATGGCTGAGAAGTGTTCCGTGGTACATATGTGCCGCACTTTCAATCCATTCATCTGTTCATGAACATTTAGGTTGGTTCCATGGCATACCAATTGTGAATAATGCTACAATAATCATGGATGTGCAAGTGTTTGTCCTACTGAGTGTATTCCTATCTTTTGGGTAGATACCCAGGAGTAGCACTGCCGGATCATATGGTAGTTCTATTTTTAGGTCTTTGAGAACCCTCTATATTGTTCTCCAAAGTGGCTATACTAATTTGAATTTCCACCAATAGTGTAGGAGAGTTCCCTTTTCACCATAGCCTGGTAAGCACTTATCATTCCTTATTTTTTCAATCTTACCCAATTCTGACTAGGGTTAGGTGGTATCTCATTGTGGTTTTGTTTTGCATTTCCCTTATGATAGAGATGTTGAGCATTTTTTCTTATGCTTTTGCCTGTTCATATGTCTTATTTAGAGAGTCATCTGTTCAGCTCATTCATCCATCTTTTAATTGGGTTGACTATTTTTGGGGGGTAAGTTGCTTGAGTTCTTTGTATATTTTGGTTATCAGTCCATTGTCTGATGCACAGTTTATAAATATAACCTGCCATTCTGAATGTTGCCAATTCACTCTGATTATTGTTTCTTTCACTGTGCAGAAGATTTTTAACCTGTAATTTAAACTTGTCTATTTTTGAGATTATTTTCTGTGCTGTGGCAATCCTATTTAGGAAGTCTTTGGCTGTTCCAGTGTCTCCAAGAGTTCCCCCTGTGTTATCCAGTAGTTTTATAGTTTGAGGTTTCAGATTGAGATCTTTGATCCATTTAGAGTTGATTTTTGTTAATGGTAAGAGACAGGAGTCTAGTTTAATCTCTTATCACTCAAGTCATTGATGAAAATTTGGACAATCCAGGAAGAGATAAGAGCCTACCAAAACTGCTTTCCAGATTGCTACAGACCAATTTTCCCCCATTTGATGGTTCTAACTTATCTACCTCTAATCTTCCGGTTTTAGTCCCATATCCTATTACAGATCCCTTGTTCATAGCCTTTGAGATCTGCTGTCAAACTATTATTCCCAACTCCCCAGAATGCTGCTCTTCCTCTTCCTAATCTGGAGGATGAACGGTTATTCCTTGGGAGCCAGCTTACATGATACCTTCTCTGTGAAACCTTGTCCCACTCTGACAGGGACTATGGTCACTCCCTCCTGGAGCTCTCAAAATGCTTATAGGATCTTCTATCCTCACCATTTGACCCTGAGCAGATTGTGCCCTATTTAATGCTTTAATCTGAATTATACTCAGAGTGATGAATTTTCATCCAGAGAGTATTTCCTGAAGTAAATATCACTAAGGCAATCTGATTCTCTTGATCAATTTTCTACATGATAAAATTAAACTATTTCCTTTTATACTCATTTTCTAGTTATATTTTACCAGGGTTATTTTCATTACTGTTAATACTTTCTTTGCATTGATTTTTCAATTAAGATGTGATTCTTCTTTTGGTTATGTTCTTTTACCCACATCGGAGTTTTCTTTTGTGGTAGTGATTTCCACCAAGTTTAGTTTTTCTGAATCAAATTTTACAGATCTAAATTATGTTAATATTCATTTATTCAGTCAACTTTCAATTTTTACTATGTTTATTTTTATTTGTTGCTTTAGCTTGTATTGATGATCTTTACAATTACTTATTAATTGGCAAAAATAATTATTGGCATTTTTTAGAACTTTTTTTAAAGGAATACCACACCAAAATGTGTGATTAGATCCTCTGGGTTACCATTGGTAGACTAAAAACACAGAAAGCCTTTAAAGTCCAAATGGAAGGAGGGGATAAAACATTCTGTTTAGTCTCATTATATATATATTTTTTTTTCAATTTTCTATTAGACTAGTACTTAGCACACGGTAGGGTGGTTGTTTCTCCAGCTAGACTGAAAGCCACTCAAAGACAGGATCTATGCCTTCCATCTCTAATTTCCTCGCACCTAGAAAGTGGGAGTTTGGAGGATGAATGAATGAATGAAACCACAAGGAGTGGTGAGAAATTTCATCAGATTTCTTATTGAAGGCCACTGCACTATGCCTATGTGTACCGGGAATAATGGATTTTGAAGCCATCTTTCAAATTTCATCTTTATCATTTACTGGTCATGTGACCTTAAGTGAGTTATATCACCTCACTGTACTTCATATATCCATCTATAAGTGGGGATACTAATAGTACCTACAGCACAAGGTTGCTGCAAATTTTAAGTAAGTTAATCCATATAAAGTGAGGATTTAACTGAGGATAGTAGCTCACATATACTAACTGCCATATTATTATTAGTTATTAGTATTGTAGTCATTAACTTCATCTGTCTTTCTAGTGATAGCAAAAGATAGGTATGCTTTGAAAGTGTCTTATTATAGGGAGTTTACTATCTTGTTATCCATCCATTCCTTTTTTTTAAATGCTTCCAATATGTGCTTTTAAATTGAACTGATAATTGTATCCATACAGCATTCATCCACTGTTCATTGTTCTGACCTTCAGAGATAAAGAGAATACAGTAATGTATCATTTTATGATCAGGATACATTCTGAAAAAATGTATTATTAGGTTATTTGGTCATTGTGCAAACACCATAGAGTACTTATGCAATCCTAGAGAGTACAGCCCACTAAACACCGAGGCTATATGGTGTAATATTATGGGATCATCACTCTATACATGGTCTGTCATTGACTGAAAAATTGTCATATGGTGTGCATGGCTATATTTTCTTATAGGTGATTGGCCTTTAAATTTGAAATCTGATCCTTGAGGAAATACTAGGTTCCGAGCATCATTATAAACATTGAGTAGCCATAAATCCTGACACTGAATATTTTAAAGTCTAGCTAAGAAAGAAGAGAAAATGGTATTTGTTCTTTCATAGTCATTCCCCTTCTTTGAATACATGTTATATAGTTTTCAAGACTGAATCCACCCTGTGGGCCTGCAAACATAACATAAAGCCCATATAATTGCAAGTGTGTGATATCGGTACATGAACAGACTAACAGATCAATACATAAAAACAGAATAGGAAATCCAGAAATAGACTCAAGTGTATATGATAATTTAGTATTGTTAAAAGTACTATTACAAACCTGTGAAGATAAAATGTTATTTTAAATAGAAGGTGTTAGGATAACTGCATGGCTATATAGAAAAATAAGAAATTGGGGAACCAGCAGTTAGCGTAATGGCTATGTCGCTGGACTCCCACGTAGCTGACTGCAGTTCGCGTCCTGGACCCGGTGGCTTAAAACTCACACCGGGCGTGTGTGCGTGCGTGCCCAAGATCCCGAGAAGAGAATGGAGGAGAAGAGATTGCGGTGTGACCATCCCCTCTGGGGGGTGATTTCTTGCTTTGTGTCTCTATGTCTCTCTCTGTCTGTCTGGCGAGTGCACGCGCCCTATAGTGAAAATCTCTCCAAAAAAAAAAAAAAAAAAGAAGAAAGAAATTGGATCAATTTCTCACATTATATATCTAGACCACTTCTGAATAAATCAGAAGTTTCAATATAAACCATATAATCTTACAAGTATTAAAAGAAAGCATAAGTGAACTTCTCATAACCTGAAAGTGAGTATGATTTTCTAACTGAAATCTGGAAGAAAGAAGGAAAAATACTGATATAGTTGCTTGCATTAAGACAAATTAACAATAACCCCACCCCCAAAAAAGACTGCATGGCAGAAAAAAAAAATCAGAATGAAAGTCAAGAGACAAATAACAAACTGGGAGAAAATATTTGCAATTTATATGACAGGCAAAGTATTACCATTCCTAATGTGTAAAGAGATTCTAAAAATAGAGAAAAGACTAACAACCCTACAGCAAAGTCGGCCAAAGATATGAACAGCTCTCAGAAAAAAAACCCTGCAAATGAAACGGCCTTAATCATACAAAAACGTTTCAACCTACTTCTTAATAAGTGAAATGCAAATTAAAACTGCTCCTGAAAGCCATTTCTCACCTGTCAGATTGGCAAAGACCCAAACAGAACACAACATACTTTGTTGGTATGGCTGGAAAGAAACAGGCACCTTAATCTTTTCTGGTGGGAAAAATACTACCTCTCTGAAGAGATATTTGATGATGTATGACAAAATTACATATGCATTTACCCTTTGACCTCACAATTCCATTTTTAGGAATCTATTTAAAAGATAACTGGGCTAGTCAGTGGCATGGCAGTTAAGGCAGCTGGATCCCACGTGGCAGGTTTGAGTTCTGGACCTGGCAGCTTGAAAATCGTGCCAGGCACATGTGCATGCATGCCCCAAACCCCTGAGGTGAAGGGATTATAGCTTGGCCATCCCCCATGGGTAGTGTTTTCTTATTTTCCCTCTGTCTCTTTCTCTGCCTCTAGTGAGCACACACACTCAATAGCAAATTAAAAAAACATAACCAGAGTCAGATGTGTGTTCATAAATATGTATATATCAGCTGTGCTTGCTATTGAAAGTCTTTAAATTAATTAAGATCTCTAGTAAGTCACAAAATTGTAAAAAAAAAAAAAAAGAAAGAAAAAAAAGAGCATGGGAAAACAACTGTATATACCAGAGACCAGAAACAGTGTGGGAGAATGAGGGAGGGGAGTTGGAAGAGGGTGAGGGGAATCAAGGAGGAAAAAAAAGCAAAATATGTAAGAAACAATAAATAGAAAATTATTTGTTGATGATAACATGTATGGCAATATCCTTGATTGAGCCAATATACAATGTATAATGGATGGAAAAATCTCATTTTGTATACTGTATTGATGTACAGTGAATGACTGTAAATAAATACATTTTAAAAATATACATATGTGTGTGTGTATATATGTGTCTGTGTGTGTGTGTGTGTGTGTGTGTGTGTATTTCAATTTGCAACTTGTACCAACAGGGTATGAGGGTGCCCATTCCACATGTTCTTGTCTTTGTAATCTTCAGTGGCATGATAAGCAAGGAGAAAAATGCTGTCTCAATGTTTTCAAGTTTCAGTGTTTTTCCTTTAAAAAATTGATATGCATTTAAAGAATTAAGAAAAGTATGTAAATTCACAAAAAACAACGCATTCAATAATCCTACATCTGAGGGTTAAACATTGCCAGTGTTCTCCTATATATCTTTACATTATTTTCCTTAATTGTCTATAATATTCAATAAAATTGGAATCACACTGTAAAAAAAACCAGTACAAAATATTTAAAAGTATATACAAAAGACTATTAATTATAGCACTATGCCCTCAGAAGGAAATTGAGAGAATAAATTCTGGTATTATCCATTTGAGCACTAGGCCTGTGTGTACCCATGATCAAAATGTGACTAAAGCTAAGGGAGGAGCATGACATCAAGACCTTGTGGAGGTGCTGTCTCTGTTTCTCTCACTCACAGAATAAATAAATTAATTAATTAACAAGTAATTATGTTGGTGTCATTAAAGGCTAGAATTTGTGATATGAGCAAAAGGAAATTTAGAGAACAAGATTGATGAGGTTAAGTAAAAATCTTGACACCCTAAATTTGTATCAAAAGATCATCATGAGTCCCGGAGTATTTTATCTTTACAAAAAATAATTTTTAGTAAGATAAAAAATACATTTATATTACTACTGAGAGGACCCAGAAACAGATCAAACCAGCAGGAAGGAACACCCTTAGTGGCCAGACTGTGGTTTTAAATACCATTTCTGAATAAAAGTAAGCTGAGATTTTTAGGGAAATGAAAGACTAGTTTCTGGTCTGGAGCAGGAAATGTACAAAATGAGTCGGAAACATCCCCCGTGGTGAAAAAGCCATTAAAGGGCGGTAGAAGACAATGTCCACGGGCTCCCAACGGCCAAAGGTTGAAAATCTGCAAGCCAATAAGAATATTTAATGTAATTCATTGAAATACATCAAATCTATTAAAATTTTAAGTTCATATGGACACTAAAAAAAAAAACTAATTGTTCTCCTTTGGAGGATGGTAGCGAATTAATTTATTATTTTGAAAACTCTTATAATGAGAACTATTTATCTTGACTTCTCCAAATAAATCTTATACTCCTAGGCAACCAAAGAATGCATTTCTTTATAAAAGTTTTTCCAGCTAATACATGAGGAAAGAAAAACAAAATTGAAATATCACTGTTTCGCAGCCTCTAATGCATTGTTAAATCTAGACAATAATCAGCAGTGACTGCCAGCCTCACAAACGGGAGGACAGGTAGGCTTATGTGTTTTGTGGTAGAAGAACAAGGACACTGTTTATGGAAATTGAACCTCAAGCTCTAGATCTAATAACCAATTTGGAAGAAATACACAGGATTGAGGACATGCTAAATGACATCAGAGGAACGCAATCAGAAAAACTTAGACTGTGAGAGTCTCTATAAGAAAAACAAACGAATAAACAAACAAAAACAAACAAAAACCCTGATCTCTTTAAAAATAAATTACAGGGGAGACAAAGGAGATCGGGAGAGAGATTCAGTAAATTAATAGAGACTTAAAAAACATGTAAACCAATGCTGGGGTATGTACATGCGTGCTTAAAATCCTGAGAAAGACTGGAGGAGAAGTGATTGTAGCATGTCCATTCACCTGGGTGGGTGATTCCTCACTTTTCCTCTGTCCCTCTCCAGCAAGTGCATACACTCTCTAGCAAAAACCTAAAAAATAAAATAAAATGTATGGTAGTATATTTATGCAACATATATATCTACAGGTACAATAAATATGATCAAATATGATCATGTTTCATATTGAGCACTTTTTGAATGACTTCTTCTTGCTATCTTTATTGTTAAAATGATGACTATAATAATGAGATAATAAAGTATAAGAATGAATTAGCTTTTGTGTCCAACAAAAACATTTTAATCATATAATACTCTTAGAACATTCTCTGGCTTGCGTATAACGTATGATTGCTACGTGCATTAAATAGGATAATTGTAGGAAAAAATCTTTGAAACACAGATGAAGGCACTGCCATTGTTATTTAGGTGACGCAAAAGCAGCAGAAGAAGGAAGGACAGGAACCGAGGGGATCTCTGATACCTAGTGACTATGCAATGTGTGAAATCAACTCCTTTCCTTGTGTTCATACCCTTGTTTCCTTCATCCCACATGCTTTGTGGAATGACGACTGGTATTCTCCCAGGGCATGTGTAGGTACTAGGCTTTTATTGTTGTAAAAGAGCTAATAGAAAAGCTGAAAACGGGAGGATGAGGATATCAGGAAGACACCGTCAGTTTAGAAAAAAAGTCACTGTCCAAACTCCTGAGAAATCTCAAATGCAGATTTCTGGTTTTTAGGCTGTTAAATGAAGGCTACTGAGTTAGGGAGGACTTTGAATAATTTCTTGGTGTGCTCAAGATCAGAAAGTGGAGCCAGGGGCCAGCAGATGGTTTAGCGGTTACATCACTGGAGTCCCACATAGCTGACAATGGTTTGAGTACCAGATCCGGTGGCTTGAAAATCACACTGGGTATATATGCATGCGTGCCCAAGGTTTCAGGAGGAGAATGGAGGAGATGGGATTGTGGCATGGCTATGTTCCCTGGGGGGTAATTTCTCACCTTCCCACTCACTGTCTCTGTCTCTCTCTCTGGTGAGCACACACACTCTAAAGCAAAAAGCTCTTAAAAAATAAAATTAAATTAAACAAAAAGTGGAGCCAGTCAGTTGGACTTCTGTGTCCTAGATATTGCTCAGCCACATAGGGAGAAAGTGCACTATCATTGAGAGAGAGATTCTACTCCCAACTAGACTGACGATGAGGCTAAGAAAGAGCAGATAAAAGAGGCAAGTCTGGAACTAGGAAATAAAGAATAAAGACAGTGATCTGATCTTAGAAGCAGTTAATAAAAGATCATCTTGAAGGATGAACATGCTAAGAGTCACCTGAAACAAACTATATTCTAAAGATGCAAATGATAATTGCAATTCTAAGACAGTCTCTTAAATGTCAATAAGAGACCTCGAGTGAGTAACCCAGATATCCAGATGAGGAGTCAGTGATGTGCAGACATGTCCAACCAGGAGTCCTGTCTGATGGCTGTCTTCTCTGATACATGACAAATAGTCCATGAGTCAGGAGGTCAGCAATATGGAAAAGAGAGGGCTCTTCACCTGGACACGTTCTCTGGACACTATGGTAAGTGGTATTCTTTTTTTTTTTTTTTAGAGAGAGAGATTTTTTTTTTTTAGAAAGGGATTTTTGCTATAGGGCAGGTGCACTTGCTGGAGAGACAGACAGAGACAGACAGAAAATGAGAAATCACCCCCCAGGGGGGATGGGCACACTATAATTCCTTCTCCTCGATTCTCCTCTTGGGATTTTGGGCACACATGCACACAAGCATGGTGTGAGTTTTAAGCTGCCAGGCCCAGGACTCGAACTACAGTCAACTACATGGGATTCCAACAACATAACCATTGCGCCATCTGCTGGCCCTGGTAGATGGAATTATTTCCTTCCTCTTCCTCCTTTGGTTTCTCTTCTGGAAAATGGAATGTGGGGGCAGCTATTCTTTTAATTAAATAATTTAATTGCAAGGAGCTAGGCTTTCCGATGAGTTTTCCCGCATCAATTCATGCAACAGAGGAGTTGCCTCTCTCAGTAAGAGACATTTAACACATTTTACATTTTCTGAAAGAATCTTTAGACATGTGCATGCACCTTTTGTCTCACTGGATACATATATATAGACCTTTCCTATGACTCAAGGCTATATAAGATCAATAGCTGTGCTGTACGGAGTTGTACTGTTAACCTAGGATCTGCAGGGGAGATTGGCTTGAGCAGAGAGAACCAGGAAGCTGTGCTGTTGGACAGCCACTATCTATTCTGTTTTCTTATGTTCAAGTCATTTGCATAAATTTGGAATTTTTTGTTCCTTGACAGTTTGGCAGTGTTTGGTGGTAAAGCCATCTGGTCCTAGCTTTTTGTTTATGAGAATGTTTTAAACTACTGATTTAATATCTTTAATGGTTATAGGATAATTTTTGTGGTTTCTACTATTTAGCCTCTTATTTATTTTTCTCATTTTCTGAATCTGTATCTAAGACTTCTTAATTATTTCTCTAAAAAGTATTTTTTAATTACTAGATGGTATGTGGGTTTTGTGGCAGCTATATTTTTCTACAAATTTGTTCTTTTCATTTAAGGTTTCAAATTTTAGCATAAACTTACTCATAAGATACTCTTATCTATGAGTGTATATTGTCTGTAACAGTGTCTCTTTTTCCATTCCCAAGATTGTTAATTTGTGCTCTTTCTCTCCCTCTCACTGGCTAAAGGTTGATCATCTTGGTGTTTTTTGTTTGTTTGTTTTGTTTTTTAATTCATCAGAGGGTGTGTGCACTTGCCAGAGAGAGACAGACAGAGAGACAGAGGGAGAGAGGGAAAGCAAGAAAGCACCCTCTATGGGCAATGATCTCGCTGTAATCCTTTTTTTCTCCATTTCTCCCTCCTTTTAGGATTTTGGGCATGTTATACACATGGGCCTGGCATGATTCTCAAGCCATTGCGTTCACACAGTCAGTCACGTGGAATCCAGCTACCTTAATCACCCCCCTCCCACCACAAACTGGACCTTTGCTAAGTATTTTTAAAGAACCAAGATTTGTCTTTGTTAGTCTCTCTCTGTATATATTTATATAAACACACACATTTATATTCTATTTCATTAATTACTGTTCTTATTTTTATTTTAGCTACCATTATTATTCTAATATTTTTCTAACTACTTATATTGCATACTGAGCTCAGTAACTGTCAGCTTTTCTTTCTAATGTAAGAACAGGATACTGCACATTTTCTCTTATGTGCTATTTTTAGGTGCATTTTACATAATGCAATATGTAACATATTTGTTATCACTGAGTTAAAATATTTTCAAATTTTCAGTATAATTTTTCGTTTGAGCTGTAAGTTTTTTAGGAGTATGTTTCACAATATCAAAAAATATGGCTGTTCTGTATAATTTTGGTTATAGATTTCTACCTAAATTTCATTGTGATCACAGAACATGTTTTATAATGATGAAAATCCCTTGAATTTGTTGAATTTTCCTTTATACTCCAGTATGTGGTCAACTTTCATAACTACTCCAAGGGTTCTCAGAAAAACAAGCATATTCAGCAGTTTTTAGATGCAGTGTTCTCTGTATGCCCTATAGCTCCAAACTATAAGTCGTGCAGGTATATCACTTACCT
>NW_006204627.1:1490385-1519070 GCF_000334495.1 Tupaia belangeri chinensis | reverse complement strand
AGAAATCTCATTTACTTATACTGCAGCATATTATAGTTGCCTCTCTGTTCTAATATTAATATAACCAAAGCAACTATCTTTGGGTTGGCATTTGCCTGTTAGGACTTTTCTGCTCTTTTAGATTTTAATCTTGTTGTATTATATTTCAGACATATTTCTTACAAATAATAGTCTATAGCTAATTTATTTAAAAAATTTTAATCTGGCCCCAAATTATTTACCTTTTAGCTTAGTCTATGTAAACTTACCAAATTTGCTGATGTAATTTATTTCTATCATCTTAGTATACATTTTGCCTTTACACAATCTATATCTCTATTTATTTGGCATATAGTTTTCATTTATTGTTTACTCTCTGCAACTTTGGAAGTTATCCTTTCTATATCTATGGCTTCTCAGAAATTTTTAATATACTTGCTTAAATTATCAGAATTTAAAATCAGCCAATATACTTTCCATCGTCATTAATGATATAAGCATTTTAGAACACCTCAATTCCAAGCATGCCCCAATTTACATGCTATTATCTTCATAGTTTGTATTTTTAATAACCCCACAAGCCATTACTCTTATGTTATTAACCATCAATATTTCTTTATGCTTCACTTTTTGAGCTAGTTATTCTTATTTTATCACAGATTTCATTCTGGGATTACTTTCCTAATACCTAAAATATATCCTTTGCAATTTATTTAGCGAAGATCTATTAGTGGCAAACTCTATTCATCTTAGTGTGACTGAAGATTATTTCATTTTACCCTATTTTTTAAGGATATTCTTATTGGGCATACACATATAGGTTGACAATTACTTTTTTCTGACTACATCAAAGATACTATTTCACGGTCTTTTGACTCCTATTATTGCTGTTTAAAAGTCAGCTGTTATTCTAATTATCATAGATTTTTCGATACTCTGCATCTTCCTGCTCTGCAACTTTCTCTTTGTCCTTGCTATTCTGCAGTTCCATTATGGCATGTCTGATTATGGATTTCTTTGTATTTACTCTGGTTCGGATAAGATGGCTTTCGGAATCTGAGGGTTGGTGTCTTATCTATTTGGGCAAATTTTAAGCCATGATATATTCAAATACTTCTTTTGCCTCACCTTCTCTTTTATTCGTTTCCATTGGGAATTGTAAGCGATTAGACCCTCTATCTCAGTTTCGCATATACATAGAAGTGCATATGTACCCATATATGAGTCTATTTCTCTTCTGGGTTCATTTTAAATCATTTCTCTTGATCTGTTTTTTAGTATATTGATTTTATTCCTTTAACAATGTCCACACAGCTATTCAACCCATCCACTGAGCTTTTTAGTGCTATATACTTTTTAAGTTTTTCATGATAAAAAGTAAGTATTTAGAATTGGCTAGCTAGACTCAGTTTAGATGATTCTAAAGTTTGTTGGCAACATCTAAAGCATCGTAATCAGGAGCCCGTCCCACATATGCCTTTTTCTCTCTGTCAGGCCCGAACAAGGTATTGACCTTGACCGCATCAATATCATAGAGCTCCTTCACAGCCTGTTTGATCTGGTGGTTGTTGGCCTTGACATCCACAATGAGCACAAGTGTATTGTTGTCTTCTATCTTTCTCAGGGTAGACTCAGTGGTCAGGGGGAGCTTGCTGATGACATAGTGGTAAAGCTTATTTCTTCCGGGGATGTTCTTCCGAGAATATTTGAGCTGCTTCCAGAGCTTCAGTGTCTTGGACCTCCAGAAGGTAGGTAATGTGTGGGTCTTCTTTTTTTTTTTTTGGTTCATGACTATGGATGCCTTTCAGCACTGTTTTCTTGGCCTTCAAAGCCAACACAGGGGAGGGGCAGGAGCTTCCATCTTCACTTTCAGTGCCGTCTTGGCAAAAAGCTCCCTTGAGCTTTTAATTTCCATCTTTATAATTTTTATGTTTGAAATTCTATTTTTATCCTAATATGACAGATCATTTTGATAATCTCTTGCTTCTTATTCATATTTTCAATCTCTTATTTACATAAACTTATTATACAACTTACTTCCTAGCCTATGTTTGATAAATTCAATACTTGAAGACTATGGTTCAAATTTGACTGTCCTCTGATTTTGCTGGTGTTTGCTCTTGGTACTTTCTTTTTCCCTTGTCTATTTTGTGATGTTTTAAAAATTGTGAATTTATATTCTTTAGTAGTATGGCTGTGGGGAGTTTTGAGGCCTGGGTTAAAGGAGTCTTTCTCCAGAGAGTATTTATACTTTATACTGAAAAAATAGGCCTTTGGAGGTTTATGGGAGGTGAAGCAAGGGAGCTTTTGGCTTTGTGCTCTGTACTCTTATTCTATGAAGGTGAGAAAATATAAGCTTAAATGTTACCAGGAGCGACATTTTGAGTATGGTTTGTTCCCACCATAACACATGTTAAGGTTTGGTCCCTAATGCAATGGTGTGGAGTGGTGGTTGGACTTTTAATAGATGATTGGATCATGAGGGATCTACCCTCAGGAAGGGATTAATGTCTCTAAGGGAGTGAATGGTTCTTCAGGAACTAGATTCATTACTGCAAAAGTGAATTGTTACAAAGAAAGTCAGCCCTTTTGTTTTGTCTCTTTTGCACATGCCTGACCACTGTCATTCACATACTCCCACAAAGTGATGCCATCTACACACTGGGATCTAGTATGAGGTCCCTGACAGATGCAGCCGTCTAATTTAAAACTTCTCAGCCTCCAGAATTGTGAGCTAACTAAACCTCTTTTGAAAATAAATTACCCAGTCTCATGTATTCTGCTATATCAACAGAAAATGGGCCATGATACCAACTTCTTCAACTGTAAAGGCTCAGCCTTTCTCTCAGTTTCTGCTTTCACTTCATTTTTGATCTTTGCACTAGTTATTTGGGGTTGTTATAACAAAGTACCACAATCCAGATCACCTAAAACAATGGAAATTTATTCTCTCTCCCAATTTCTGGGAGCCAGGAGTCTGAAATCAAGGTATTGGCAAGATTATTTTCCCTCCATGTCCTCCAGAAAAAAATTCTTCCTTGCCTTGTCTAAAATTTGTAGTCCTAAGAATTCCTTGGACTGTAGCACCATAACTGCAATCTCTGCCTCCATATTCCTTTCATGTCTTCTGTGTCTAAATTTTCCTCTTTTCATAAGGATACCAACTGTATTGGATTAATGTTCCACTTAACCCATCTTAACTTGATCATATCTGCAAAGACCCCATTTCCAAATAAGGCCATACTCAGAAGGGAGCTAGGACTTCAACATGCATTTGAGAGAAGTTAACCCAGGACAGCTTCTAACAACTGCTTAACCCCTTGCCAGTTCTTGAAGGCTTTCTTAGCACTTTCACAGCCATCATTTATGCAACCTTTCTGTATTCTAGCCAGGGTCAGCTTTTATTTCTCCCTCATTACACCCTGCTGGGCCATAGCAATTCCCTCTTTTTCCACATTGCATTGTAGACTTAGACGTTTACACACACACAAAGGTTTACTAGAATCGAGTGAAAAAGAAGAATAAATATTTAAATGGGGACTGAGTAGACATAGACACAATTCTGAATATAGCAGGAGGAAAATACTGCAAGGACATTACAGTGTCTTTTTTAGGAGCCGTTCAAAGGACTTTTCTCTAGATCACTGTGGTATATCTTTTTAGTCCTTTGAATTATTAAGATCTGAGGTTGAATCCTTTCACTGCTTCTATACGTTTCATGACCATGTGCTTTAGTTTTTTAAATTTGCCAGAGAGCACAGGCACTCATCAGAGGGAAACAGAGAGAGAGAGAGAAAGAGAGAGAGAGAGAACACCCTCGATGGGGTATGATCAAATTGCAATCTCTTCTCCTCCATTTCACAATTCTGTTGGATTTTGGGCAGGCATGTAGACATGCCCAGAGTGTTTTTCAAGCTGCTAAGGCCCCGATTCAAACCAAGGTCAGTCATAAGGGATCCAGTTTCCCTTAACCACTAGGCAACAGGGCCAGCTCGGTATATAAGCTGTTAATTTCACAGCTCCACCTGAAAAAAGAGATTAATATAATAAGACTTACTTGTTAGGGTGTCTTGTGGGTGAAAAAAGTAAGTAAAGTACCTCACATGAGCCCCAGCATAGAACAGGCCTTCAGTGATTATGTCAACAGCTCTTCCTGTGTCCCATATTGATGAAGACTGAGTATGTTGTCTTTGGATAAGTGAGAGGTGAAAAGCAATGTCTTTCCTTTATTCACACAGTCCTGTTGGGTAATCAAGGCTGATACCCTATTCTATAGATGAGGAAACTGAGGTCTTGAGAAGTCAACTCAGACAATATGAAAGAAAGACAAACACTAATAACCACAGAAAATGAGAAAATTTATTTTGGAGAGGACTGGCAGTTCTGTATCTTTTAAGGGGTGAACTAGAATTCATATGAACTAGTTCATTCATTTTTGTGCTCAGTGCTGTTAGCCAACAGGTTGTTGGGTCTCTGCTTTGAAAGCCACCTTTACTTTGACTCCAGTGACACTTTATATCTACAAAATGGGAGGGAAGAGGTGGCAGGGGGGGCAGACAACATTTTATATTCTATTTTAAACCCTAAACACAAAATCACCCGAAGATATTTTTTAACATGTATTTGATAGCCTTACTTGGGCCCACACTTCAAAATTGCTTTATAATCTAAGGCAGGAAAAGCCAGAAATCTCCACCACTCAGTGATTGACTCACACATATGTTGGAAGCAGAGTTCACAAATCTAATTCTTTTCTCCATTCCCAGACATTTTTACCCAGAGAACACGAGTGACTGGAGGCAGTCCTGCCTGCTCAGCCAATTCCTGACAGCAGCCCCAAGTGAAAAATATTATGTCTGGGGGCAAGCATTTATCCAGGCACGGTGCTGAAATGAGATGGTGAGAACACAAATGGTGAATAAATGACCGGTGCAGGGAGAGCTGGAGAAATGAGGGTGATTATGCAAGCACTGTCCTCTGTGAATACATTAGCTCCCCAATAAGCCCATGCATTTTGACTGTCTCCAAAGCAATTGCTCAGGGTTCCAGTGCATATAGGTGTCTGGAAGTATTTTCTAAGCTCAGCTTCAGACAGGATGTTCCTGCTGCCAGTCCTCCAAGCTCTAGTAGTAAGTCTAGGGAGCTAGTCAGACCTGTGAGGTCATCACAGGTATTGTAAGATGCTCATTGTAGGTGCCCATTATTCCCTTCAGGTTAGAGGCAGGGGCTATCCAGGGCCAGTGGACTGCCCATTAGGGTAAAGAAGTCTAAAAAGAGTGACAGGTGAGAGGAGGGTGGAGCCAAGCTGGAGAGCTTCAGTGGAAGTTAGTATTAACAACTGTAAAAACCAGATACAGGTGTTAAGGCCAGAGGGGCAAGAGTGGGATCATGAGTTGGAACCAGGAGATACCTGGTGAGGTCTGGACTATGTGGGTATGTCCTAAGACAGCCCATGGAGAAGACGCTGGGGTCATTATTAGGATACGCTGTAGCTCATATATTTATTTTTGTTGGGGACAGTCCCTGGACATAGAGATAGATTCCTCTCCAGAACAAGACCCTTCATTATATCCATCATCATGTTCCTGCCAGATACTGAGGGATCTAATCTGTCCCTCAGATGGAAGGGAATGGGTTCCTTTGGACTTATATTTTAATAGACAAAGGGAAAGAAGCCAGAAATCCTTGAGAAAGTTCCTATAGGATAAGAAATACAATGGTGTGAATCCACAAGAGGATTCACACCATAAGTCAATACCTGCAAAGAACTTTGGGTAGGAGGACAGTGTGAGGCAGGAACGGACATGTAGGTCTGGCTAGCATTTAGTGGGATCAAAAGCCAGAATGCAGTGAGTCTGGCTGTGTCTTGTTATTTATGTTCCATGAGTTCCGAAGCCCACTATGAAGGAGAAAGTGAATTGGAATGATAAATTCCAAGGAAAAGTGACTCTCAGGGTCACCCTTGTCCAGCCACTCCTCAATATCTGCTGTTTCTTCTTTGGAGCACTCCTTTTCTCACCTCGACAGGCCAACATTTGAACAGAGAGGCAGTTCCCTTGAGTTGGGAGCAAAACTCTCCCATGCTCCTATCCTTAGCTAAGCAGGTTCTAAAGCCTCCTTCTTCCTTAAAACTCGAGAGGTGCCACCCTGCGTCCCTTTCCCCAGCCCCAATCATACACGTGGGATGGAGTTAGGGACTGGACATTCAGAATCAGTCTGTGTTTTTGCCAGAGGGTGCATGCATTTAGCAGAGACAGAGGCAGAGAGAAAGCAAGGAAACACCCCCACGCCATATACTTGGAAATAATAACAATGTTCTGGTTTCCATTCAACAACTAAGTAAAAGATAAAAGCTAAAATATGTGCTTTGTTCTAAGTGATTCAATAGAAATAAAACTTCACGTCAAAGATAGTACACACACACACACACAAACACACACATACACAAAATCAGTCTGTGACCCTCAAGAATAAGTTATATTTCTCCCACCCCCAGACTCATTTGCCCTTTGAGAGCTGATCTGAACCCCACTGGTGAGAAACCTTGCTCACCCTGATCCCGAGCTCCACATTCTCTCCTCCGTAGACCTCCATGCCTTCATCCAATAGGCCGATCTCCTGGAAGTACTGCCGGTCCACAATGAAGCAGCCAATAAGAGCAGGGCTCCTGCAGGGGTGGGGGAGATGGGACAGTGGTGAGCAGGGCGGCTGCCTGAGGAGTAAGAGCAGTGGGGCCTTCCTGTCAGAAGGCTCTGGCCCGTGTTCTTCCTTTGCTGTCAGAGGTGGTGTGGGCCTAGTTCTTGGAGTGGCCCCATGGGTCCACCCAGCCACTCCAGGGTGTTACTCCTTTAGGATAGTGGGCAGGCAGCTCTTCTGCTGGGATCAGCCCTCATTCCTGGCAATGCTTTTGTGTATTTAAGCCCAGAGGCTGGGCTCCGCCTGCTAGCCTATACTGATGGTCTATGTCTCTAGCTGCCCCAATCCCTGAACTCTGAAGAGCAGAGTCTCTTTCTGCATGGGCATTCATGCTGATTTTCCTATCCTTCAACTTGGGTTCTGCATGTCAGCCTTACTTAGAAATCTTAGCTAGTTGTCAAGGGCTTGGGCAGCACAGTAAATAATTTGAATTTTACCTGTAGGTCAAGGGGTATTCATGAGGAATTTTAAATAGGATAGTGGGGTGAACAGGACTATGCTTTTAAAGAAAAGCAGTCAGGCATCTGGGATGACCATCTAGAAGGAATTGAGGGTGGGAATTAAAAAATCTAGTTGGGAAGTTCATTGCTATTGATATATCCAGGTAATAAATGATAAGGACCTGGACCAGAGCAACAACAATGGAGACTGGGAGGTTTAAAGACATCATTTGATGTAGAATCAGCAGAATTTTGAAAGAGATGAACCATGAGGGTGAGAGAGAGGAGGGAACCTGGGTGCCAGCTGACTTCTGGCTTGGGTGACAGGTTGGAGGACATTTGCCAATTGGGGTATAGGAGATGGAGCTGGTTTAAGGAGGAAGAAGCATTCCATGCTCAGAAAGCTGATCTAAGGTACTTGTGAGACACCAAGAGAGCTATCGGAAGCGCAGGGCTTAGGTAGATGGCCTGGTCCTGGAGGTCAGTGGGGTTCTGGGCTGGAGCAATACTTTAAGAGTTTTCCTTCCTTAGTAGGGGTGTGTGCTGGGGACTCTGTGCCGACACCCAGTTCAGGACTGCACAGAGAATGATTCACGTTTGGTGAATCAGCACAGCTTACGGGTTGCTTCTCTGCTGAGAGCATCATTTACACAAATAACTTTGATTTTGTTCTACGGCACACTGCTGCCATTTCTAGCTCTTGCCTGGCATTTTTATCAGCCCATGGCTGAAGGGACTGGGTTGGAGAGAGCAAGTAAAGGAGACATGAAGAATCTTCTTCAGAGATGATAAGACTGTCAGTCAATTGCATGCAAATGGATCATCCTTGAAATTGGAAATTCATCAAGGTGCAGATAGGGCTATTTTGCAGGCCGTTTCCCTGGGAGAATGCTGGTACAGGAGGCCTGGCTGGCTGGCAGAGATGAGTGCCCTGGGATGGCTATTCCTTCTGCCAAATCACCAATTTTATTTTTTTTTAAGTTTTAAAATTTAATTCATTTTATCATTATTTTAATTTTCCATAGAGCACTTAAGCTCACCAGAGCAAGAAAAAAAGAAAGTAAGAAAGCCAGCAACCAGGTCTGGGACTGGAACCAAGGCTGGCCATGTGGAAGTGTAGCACCTTAACCACCATGCAACCTGCTGCTTGCACCAAGTTTATTCGTTTTATTTTAATTTTTATTTTTTGGAGAGGTTTTTGCTCTAGGGTGCATGTGCTCACCAGAAAGACAGAGACAGAAAGCCAGACAGAAAGCCAGTCCCCAGAGGGAATGGCTGTGCCACAATCCCTTCTCCTCCATTCTCTTCTCGGGATCTTGGGCACGCATGCACATGCATCTGACTTGAGTTTAAGCCACCGGGTCTGGGACTTGAACCATGGTCAACTACATGAGAGTCCAGCGACATAGCCATTACACCAACTGCTGGCCCCCACCAATTTTATTATTAATGGCCTCACCAACCACACACTACAGGCATTGGTGGGCAGTCACTCATCCCTCTTAGATCAGACTCAGATCAGGCTTTGATGGAGGTCAGCTAACTGGACCTAGAGACAATCACTATGGGAAAAATCCCATAGTGACTGTGTGTCTCCAGAGAAGTCCTAACCTCTCTGAGCCTCCAATTCAATTTCTATAACATAGGGTCAATTATAACCTCATATGGACTAAGTAAAATGATGTAAAGAACTTGAAAGCCTCTGGGACATAATCAACACTCAAAAGATTGTTTTAAAAGGTATATTTGGGCATTGAAGAAGCTCAAAGAATCCCCTCTGTAAATGCATGATGGTTTAAAACCATCATTCCAGCAGAGTGTGGTCTCAGCCTTTGCCTTTGCATTCTGAAATGTTGGACATGACAGTACATTCAGGAATAGTGCTCCCAGGACATATGGGAAGGGGACTTTTTCAAACTGCCAGATCCAGCCAGCACATGAACAGAGTCTGAAACAGTTACTTCTAGGGTGGTCTCTGAGTATTAACTAGTGACAGTATTCAGTGGATTCCATCAGCATGAAAGTGTTATTGATTTATATCATGTCTCAGTCTTGGGAAGGTAAGATATAGCTGTGAGGAAATGTAAAATACATTGAAAAACATAAATAGGTAAGTTTCTGGAAAGACCTAAAATTTACAACAAATTGGGGGTAAATTAGAGTGCATGTGCAAACTGAGGTCTTTCTTCACAGTTCTTAATGTAGACCCCAAAACTTGGCTCTGAGTTTCCTCTTGGCCAAGGTGAAATGAATATAGTCTCATAAATAAAGCATACAATTCTCAATTCTCATGTGAACGTATATTGCTTAATTCCCCAAGGATAGCAAGAATTTCTTTGATTGGTGGTTGGTTTGACAGAAATTTCTCAGAAGGATCTTTTGAAAGGGTTCACTTGGGGACCTAGTGAGCAACTATCTCCAAGTATCTCATCAGAATGCGATGGAAGATATCTCTGGACTCTTTTTATAGCTTATACCATGTGTGGGTAAAGCACTAAAGTATAGCTCCCAAGCAAAAGGAGCTGGAGTAAGCAAGATACGTTAGTATAAATCACAGCTTTTTTTTTGTGGAGCTGTTTTTATCTAAGAATAAAATCAGAAATGTTCTAAAATCCTCCCATAAATGTAATTTCTCTCAGTGAAGTTTTTAATAAACATTGAGTGATGGAAAATTTGAGGTTGAGATGACATTGTTTGGCAAGGACCTAGAATTTACATTTGCTGATTAAGATCAGACTAATACATTTAGAGATGAGCAGAAGAGAAACAGCTAATATCAATACAGTCTTCTGCAAGGATGCTTGTTGCATGGAGGCTTATTTCTCTCCAATAGCATTCAGCAGATTTAGGGGCAAAAATTGGCCACACCAGTCCTAAACTCAATAGTGGTCAAGTAGAGGAATGATAAGTAACTGTGAAGATTGATCAAACTGGATGGATCTGGCTCCCCTGCCCAGAGTCTTCGGAAGGACTGTTCTCTCTCAGTATTGCTCTCCTCATCTTGTAAAAATGGGATGACAGAATAAGCTGCCATCAGGTTATGGTGAAGATCGAATGAGATCATGTCTATGAAAGGCACATAATAGGCTTTCAACACATACTTAACAATACAAGATTGTGGCAGGGGCCCCTCAGAACAGGTATTAGGTAAGTGCAAGGAAGTTAAGTGGGGTTCTCTTCCATTCTGTTTTAAATATGAATGTATTTTTTTATTTCTAGCAAAGAAAAATGTGATTTTTAGGTAATAAAAAGGTAATAATCTTTCTTATTTTTGTCTTTTTTTCTTTATTTTTATTTTGCCAAAGGGTATGATGTTCTTATCAGAGAAAGACAGAGAAGGAGGGAGAGGGAGAAAACACTCCCTAAATGGAGTGTGGTAACACTGCAATCCCTTCTCCACCATTTCTCCATCCTCTTGGTATCTGGGGCATCTACATCTACGGGTGTGCCATATCTTTCAAACCACCAGGTCCAAGACTCAAAAAGCATGGTCAGCCACGTGGGATCTGGTTCCCTTAACCACTAGGCTACGGGGCTAGCTCAATAATCGCCTATTTTCAATGATCTGCTTCATCACTTTTCTCATGTAACACAAAGCAACATCAGCTTCTAATCTTCTTCATACCACAGGCTATCTTCTGATGCTGTCTGTATGTTTACTGGGCAGGACTTTGCAGGAAGCATAAAGACATTACCCTGTCTTCAACGCAGACATAAATATGGGGTGGTGGAGATGGCTGTTGTAAGAGTTTTGACCCATAAAAGCAGTGACTGCACTGGGAAGTTATTTGGGTGTCCATGAAGACAGCAGCAAAGATAGATAGAGTTTGGAATCCCACCAGCTGGTGGCATGGTAGTTAAGTTGGCTGGATCTCACGTGGCCAACTGTGAGGTCTGATTTAAGTTCCTGACCCAGAGGTCTGAAAAACATGCCTGGCACATATGCATGCCCAAAATCTCAAAAGGAGGGCAAAATGGAAAAGAAGGGATTGCAGCATGACCAACCCCCATTAGGGGTGCTTTCTCACTTTCTCTCTCTCTCTCTGTCTGTCTCTCTCTGTCTCTCTCCAGTGAGTGCATGTGCCCTCTGGCAATTTTTTAAAAAGAAAAATGATAGAAAAAGACAAAAAATTAGAGTTCTTTTTTCCTTGTGTGTGTGTGTGTGGGGGGGTCTCTGAAATATAGTTCGATGCCACTTTTGTCTGAGTGCTACAGGATGGAACTCAGCATCACAGGTATGAAAAGCCCTGGGAGGTCTCATCTGGCCTCTCCATTCTCCAGTCTTACTGCCCAGGGTTTCCTGGCTGACTTTCTTCCTGTTCCTTTCAACCTCCCTTGTGCTCATGAATTTTGCATATGGGTACCCATTCCCCAAACTCACCTTCTCCTACTCACCCTTAAAAACAAGCGCAAATTACTACTCTCTCTACAAAAGATCCTTCCCCCCCCCACTTTCCACATAGTTTCCACCTGCATGGTAGGATAATTTCTTTTATTCCAATGATTTTGTCCATCTTCGCTAGACTCCAGGCTCTTGGGGAATCAAGTCTCAATCACTCTGGATCCCCAGTGGGGAGCACAACAGTTGTACCAAGCAAGTGTCCCACAGTGATGGAAATGAGTATCTTTTTCATTTTTTTAATTTTTTAAAATTTATATACTTTTTATTATTATTCGTACATTAAAAATTGTAATGGAAATGAGTATCTTTGAGGCTGTGAGTAGGTTGTGGGTGCTCTGGCTCTTTTAAGAGAGATCATTCCAGCCCACTATAATTCCTTCCCACCCGCCCAACCCACTGCCACCCCTATGATGGCGCTGGAGTTTGGAGAATGAGGGAAGCAAGGAGAGCCCTTGCCTGGAAGCCAAGGCAGAGAGACCCACAAGTAAGGCAGCTTACCTGATGGGGGCTGTGGAGTTCTCCAACTTCCACCAGGCCCTGGGGGGATTTAAGTAGCGGCACCACAGCTCCCAGTCAAAGCCCTGTGCAGCCAGAGGGTATTCTTCTATCTCAAAGTTGTCATATTTGATGTTATCGAACGATGGTGAGATGATCCGCTTCCGGTTCTCCTTTATGCGAGTGAGTACAGGTTCAGCCCTGAGCAGGAGGGAGAGACAAAAAGAGGGTGATTACTCCCAAGATGACTGAGAAGCATACTGGCATCATCTAGAGGCTCTTCTTCAACAGAAAGGGGAGGAAGACCTGGGTCTGCTCCAATGGGAAGGCGCATTGCCTCGTGGGAGGAGCCCCTGTTCAACTTCCCAGTCCCCCCACGACTTCTGGGTTGGCAGGAGAATGGCCCCCTCCATCCACATATGCAGAGCTGAGCTGAGAGAGCCTTATCCAGCCAGCCTGTGCCCACTTGCTTTCCCTTTCTCGACTACAAGAAACAAAAAATCAAGACTTATAAAAGAAGAAAAAGGAACAGATCTGAGTTTCCAGAGGCAGCTTTCTGCTTTTACTTTGATTTTGCTAAAATTCAATGTATCCACCTGGAGGGAAAGACAGATGAGGATGGTAGGAAGGCAGAAGAAGAACACACCGTGTCCACTGGCTGTGCAATGCTGCCCCAGAACATCAGCAGCACCCCCACTAACACTCCATCTGTTTCCCAAGTGCCCCAGCAGAGGTAGGCATCCTGGCTCTCCCAAGACTGGGGAGGCTCCTACAGGCACCAGGCAAGGAATGTGTTGGCAGACAGGAATGATAAGTTTCTCATTAATAATGCATTTGGTGCATAATTGTTTATTCAAATCAGCTTGAAATAGTAAGTGTCCCTCTCCTATTCTGGCCATAAATCCAATGAAAATGCTTTTTAAGTAGTCACAAATGGCAAGTAGGGACTTCAACTATAAAGAATGGCTGCATTGCAACCTTAATTTGGGCCTGTAATGGTGGAACTCAGTCCAGACTGTGTGCATGCCCTGATACTTCTTCTTGTTGAAGTGCCCTCCTCACCCCACTCAGGGGCAGAGGCTGGCACCATGGAGTCTGGAGGGAGAGCAGACCCCAGCACCATCAGGCATGTTAGTGAAAAGAGTGCAAGAGTGCTCTCTACTTGCCCTGCTACTTGCAGTCACCCAGCACCTATGCCTCCCAGGCAAAGCCACACAAGGAGAACAAACCACACTCCCCAGCCTTGCAGGAATCCCTGCTCAGCTATGGCCACTGAGGCCTCCTGTCCATTGGCCTGCCCCTACCCAGCACCTGAGCAGTCTTGACCAGCGAGAGCAAAGTTTTCTAAGATTTAGTTTTACCAGCAGGGAGAATCTGACATTATGTGCTACCACTGGACTGGAATTTGGGGGAGCCCAGGGTACCCACAAAACATCAAGCCACCTGTCTACCTCTACCTACTTAGTCTTGGACCTGTCTGTGAGGTTAGGCTTCTGTCTCACATCTGGTCCAAGTCTGCCTTCTGCAGGAAGCAGAGTCCTATCTCTGAGCAGATACTCCACTCAGCCTTGGGCATGTGCCCCTCTCCCTGGTCTACCTCCCAGAGGACCATGCCAGCAGGAGTCCAATCTGATGTCAATGTACCCTTTGGGTACCGTGTGTTGACCTGCTGACCCCTGACCCTTCCCCTCCAAAGTCCAGCCTGTTGCCTAGTTACTCACACACCCACATCTCGCCCATGCCCAGAATGCCCTCCTATCCCATCAGACCTGGCCAAGATCCCAGCATGCTCTGCACTCGTTTTGAGCTGAAACCCCAGGCCCGCGCTGGGATTCTGCCTCCTCTCCCAGGGGGCACTTACCAGCCCACATTGAACTCCACATGGGCATCGAAAAGCGCCACCACGGGGGCCGTGGCCGCCCTCCAGCCACTGACTCTGGAGCGGATGAGGCCCTCCTGCTTGCTGTGCCGCACCACTTTGATGAAGCCGGGCTTCCGGCCGTTTACCTTGTCCACATATTCTGTCAGCTTCTCCTTCAGCTCCTCTGTCAGGGAGAAAATGCATCCTTAGCAGGTGGGGGGCAGAGGGGTTGACCACAACATTCACTCTTTTAGGGCAAACTGACCCCCAGAGAGAGGCTCGAGGGCCCACTCCCCTCCCTAGGTCTTCCTTGCTGTTGCCCACAGTGGCCAGGGAAGCTTAGCTTTGAAAGGAAGAAAAGGGGAGACAGTACTGACTGAGCCCCAGCAGCAGCACAGGACCACGAGCCCCCACACGCTGCCTATTTAATCCCCACAGGCCTTGGGAAAAGGGGGCTCAGAGGGTTTGTCAGCTTCTCCAGCATCATGCAGCTCATGAGTGGCAGTCTGGCTTCAAACTGGGTCTAACGGCATGGGAAGCCGTGCCCCTCTCCTCAGCAGCTCAGCTGCCTCCCTCTTCCCTGTGTTCTCCATCAGTCCCATAATCCCGGAGAAAACTCCGACTGCCGAGACCTCAGCCAGGGGCCCACCCTTGGCCTGGATCTCCTCCTTCCTGGAAGGGGAGGACCAGCACAGTGTACGTGTGAGCCTAGCTTTGGTTTGCTGGCTGCCTTGCTGGACCTGCCTTGCGTTCGATGCCTCTTTCTCCACAACCACCACGGGGCCTGCAGCAAGAGCCTCAGCAGTGGGCCCTGCCCTCAGTCCATGTGAGCACTGCTGCCACATGGTCACGTTTCCTGGGGCACACTAAGATGAGAGCCGATGACAGCCTCACGGTTGGCTGGACAGGAATTTAGAGTTGGTTTTGAACCATTTTAGCCATCTCAAGTCCAAATCCGTTCTTTCTATTCTCTTGTTTGTGGTCATCTCTACCGGGCCACTTTCACTATCAGGTGTGTGTCCTTCGTTTGACCTCCACCCTTCCCCTCATTAGTCCCATTGGACCTATTTTGAAGTCACAGAAGACACATCAAGTCCCTCTTCCACAAAACAACCTGTCAGAGTTGGAGATCATCCTTACATCCCTGCAGAGGACTTTTCTAGGCCAACTATCTTCAGTTCCTCCCTCTATTTCTTATCTCATGATTTCAAATTCTTTTATCATGTTGAACTTCTCTCTAAATTTTTAGATTTTCTTTAGCCTCTTTAAATTAATCACCTACACTTAATACTTCTGAAGTATACTGGGCTACACAGAATAGGGGGAACAAAGCACCTCCTTTAATCTAGAATCTATGCTCCTATTAACATAATCTAAGTCAACTTTGCCTACTTTGACCCAAATTCACCTTATTGGAAATTTGTATCTACAAATTCTCTTCACATGGTGATACTAACTCAAACCTCCTTCATCCTGTTTCTTTGTGGGTACTTGTGCATACACATGTGTGTGTGTGCATGTATGTGCACACATGCTCTGCACCAAAACTCAGAATCTCATTTACTCTTATCTCATTCAACCTTTTAAATTATTTGTACTGTTTCTCTGGGTGTCGAACTGTTACTGTGCCCCGATTCTGTTACCCAGTGTCATCGTTACCTAAGCTTTCTCGCGTCTGCAGAAGTGATGGGCATATGGCCTTTACTGTCATTCAAGTTGTCCTTGTCAACAGTGTGACCCCTGTCCTGAGTTAGGGCCGGCGGGGCTGTCCTACATTCTCTTTCCATTCTGCAGAAATTTCAGCTGACTTCTGGGCTTCTGCAGACGTGCTGGATCTCACTTCAATCCGTCTGAGGACGACCTTGTGATTTCTGATCACCGTGGCTGACTGGGGAGGCCGCCGTCTTGCAAATGTCAGGCCGTCGGTCGCAGAGTGGCATAACTCAATGTGCCCACGCTTACAAGGTCTTCGAGCACAGCTGCCAGGAGGTTTCTTAAAACATTTACTGTTTCACCACTTCAAAGGTCCATCCCTCATATATCCTTTTTGGAAATCTTAAATAGAGCTCATAAAGCCTGCCATTTGGCTTTTGATGGTGGCAGTTAAGTGGTAAGAGCACAGGACTTGGAGCGAGAACTGGGCTAGTACTAAATGACCTGCTGTAAATACCTTTGCTCCTTCCAGGAGTGCACACCTATCTCCTTCCCTCCCTCCCCCACTGGGTGAAACGGCAGCTTAAGAGGCCACTGTTAATTAATGTGTTGATGGGAACACACGTGGGAGATTGCTACCAACCCCCCATAAATGCCACCTCCCTGAAATCACATCCTCGTGTGGCTTCCTGGCATGTTGAATCTGGGCTGGGCACAAGGCACAACAGGGAGCCACAGAAGAGGTGCCACGCAATTCCAGGCCGAGGCCTTAGAGTACTGGCAGCTTCTACTTCTGCTCTCTTGCTGCCCTGAGGAAGGCCCGAGCCAGTCTCCTTTAGGCTAGCAGGCCCAGGAGCCCCAGTCATGTGGGCCATCCCACAAAGGCCCAGACAAGTGCATGAGGCCATCTTGGATGCTCCAGCCCCAGTGGAACAACCAGCTGACCTCCCATGCCTGGGAGAGCCCGGCTGACAGCCGGGGGTAGAGACCAGCTGCCCCGCCAGCTCCGCCTTTATTACCAGGGTGGTGGCTGTTTCACACCAGCAGCTCTGGGATGGTCTGCTATTCACAAGGGATTTCTAGACAGTGCCTATTGTTCCGGTATGGCGTTGGGTTAAAACAAGGTTGTGAATTCCTGATGTAGACACAGAAAAGCCAGCTTACAGGGGTGACAGCAGGAGATGAAAGGCTTTGCTGCTTGTAGGAGCTGCTTACCCTTTGTACCTCTGAGGTCTGTGAACAGTGAACTAGAATAAAGGTTTCTGATGGAGCAGCTAGTGAAAACTGTCCCAGTCAGCTGCATCCCAAACATGTGATGAGTGCTGGGGATTCCCTTAGGCCCAAACAAACAACTGTTATCAGAAAAAAAATAAATAATAGAAGTCTCGAAGTCCCCTCTGGATGATATTGGCCTAGTCTGTGCAAAGTACATTTACTCTTCAGGTTTTCATGTTTTTCTTCAATCTTTGTTAATAACCAGTGCAAGAAAACTCTCAAAGGTACTCTGTATTTGTTGGAAAACTGTTTTCTAAGAGCACCCATTGCGTGTGTGTGTGTGTGTGTGTGTGTGTGTGTATCCTTTTAAATACTATATATATTTATAAAATCTAAACACAAACATAACTCATCATGTTTTCCTTTTTTCCCTATGGCTGCCAGGAAGCTCACAGATAAATATAATGGCTTTTCAAAAGAATTTTATTAGTGGGACCAGCAGATGGCATAATGGTTACATCACTAGACTCCTATGTAGTTTACTGTGGTTAAAATTCCAGACCTGGGGGCTTAAAACTCACACTGTGTGTGTGTGTGTGTGTGTGTGTGTGTTCGCGCGTGCGCGTGTCTGTGCCTAGAAGCCTGAGAGAAGAATGGAAAAGAGATTGCAGCATGGCCATCCCCCCGGGGGTGATTTTTCGCTTTGTTTCTCCAGCAAGCACACATGCCCTAGATCTCTCCCGTCCCCCGCAAAGAAAAAAGAATCTAATCAACATTTTTGCTTCTCTACTTTTGTCAAAGCTTTGATTTTCAAGATCTAGTTTAAAGTTGCATTGTCTTTTGTTTCCCCATGTAAGCTGTCTTTTATTATAATTATTATTTTTAAATAGCTATAACTAACATTTGACACAGTGCCATGGGAGGGCAGGACAGGAATATAATTGTGGAAAGAATGGGAAAGCTCTGTTTTGTGCCTGTTTTAATATGGTGGGGAAAGAAGAGGTAGGGAGCCTGCTCTATGCGACATTGCCAGATTTAGTCAATGTGGAGCTGTCGATAGCCTGTATTGGCAGAGAAATACCATCTGCACCCTGCATGGGACCAGGTGTCATTCCACGTGTGTTGCTCCTTCAGCCCTCTCCTGCTGTCCACAAACCCCTGCTCTGCTGACATCTGAAGTTCTCTAAACCAACATTCCTAGAAGCCAAGTGGATGAAGCACCAATCACCTGGTAGGAGGTCATAATCCATGCCCTGTGGAACCTCCCCTCAGAGTCCACTAAGTCCCCTGCTTGCAGGCTCTCACTTCTCCAGATGCCAAGGTGAAATAGGAAATTCTCCAGCTGGGCAAACAGAGCCTTTCTGCTGTCCCCATATATGCCTCTTGCCTTGCTCTCATAAAAAGTGATTAGCTCCACAGGGTTAGCCCCAAAGAAACAGAACACAAACTGAGCAAAAAGGGTCTGGCACATTGGCCAGTAATCTCATGTAAACACTTAACAGACCGACACTCTACTCTCATACAGAAAGGAGCTAAAAGATGAGGAAGTCGATGCCCAGGGGGACTTTGATCTTTGGAGGGCAGTTGCATAGTTCATTCTACAGAACAGCCAACCCAGGCTTGCTGTGGAGGACAGGTCTAGCTCCTCTTCTCCCCTCAGTGTTCAGAGGATTATGCCCATATCTGCTCTAGGTTTTGGGGAAATAATTCATTGAATCAATAAATACTGAGCACTGGCTATGTACCAGCTGCTGATCTAACTGCTGTGGTGACAGCTGTGAATAAGACAATCTGCAATGGAGTGTACATGCCTCTACCAAATTCATATGTTGAAATCCTAATCCCCAAGGCAGTCATAGTGAGAAGTGAGGGCTTTGGGAAATAATCCAAGTCATGGGAGTGGAGTCCTTGTCTTAGTCTCTCAGAGCAGAATATCTGAGACTAGATAATGTATAAAGAAAGAAATTTATTTCCTCACTGTTCTGGAGGCTGGGAAGTCCAGGATCAAAGTACTGGCATCTGGAGTCTGGTAAGAGTCTTGTAGCTGAGTCCTCACATGGCAGAAGGAGGAAGGGTAAGCAGGCAGAAGGACAAGGTAGCCAAATGTTCACAAAGGCTCTTTTAAAAGGACCTAATTCCAGGAAGGGTGGATCCATCTTCATGGCCTAATCACTTCTTAAAGCACCATCTCTTAGCACTACCACACTGGCAACATTGAAATTTTGAAGGGGATACATTCAAACCATAGCTGTCCTCATAAATAGGATTAGCGCTCTTATGAAAGGAACTCCAGAGCACTCTCTCACATGCCATCTGAGGATATAAGAAAAAGTTGACTGTCTGCAACCTGGAAGAGGACCCTCACCAGAACCCACCCGGCTGACACCCTGATCTTAGATTTCCAGCCTCTGAGAATGTGAGAAATGAAGGCCTATCATTTATAAACCTCCCAGTGTACTGTATTTGTTCTATCCCTGAACTGACTGAGACATCCTTTGCATCAAGTTTCCATTCTATCAGGAGTTCAAAAGGCATGTGGGGAAGGGGGAAGGAAAGGGAGACAGGCAGGGAGCAGGAAGCACTATGGAACAGCCCACAATCAGTTAGGAGTAGGAGTTGGTGGGTTGAATTCTGTCTCCCAAGATTTATATGCTAAAGTACTAACCACCATTACCCCAAAATGGATCTTATTTAGAAATAGGGCCAATGTAGATATAATTAGTTAAGGTGAGATCATATTGGAGCAGGTGGGTCCCTATTCCAATATCACCAGTGTCTTTATAAAAAGAGACATTTGGATACAAATATGCACAGAGGGAAGGTGAAGGATGAAGGCAGGGTTTAGGATGATGTTTTTGTTGTTGTAAGAATTCTTTTATTTAAATCTATCTATCTATCTATCTATCTATCTATCTATCTATCTATCTATCTATCTATCTTAATTTGACCAGAAAGGGACAGAGAGAGAGAGGGGGGGAGAGGGAGAGGGAGAGAGAGAAGGAGAGGGAGAGGGAGAGGGAGATGGGGGTTTGGGAGGGAGGGAGAGAGAGAGGGAGAGAGAGAGAGAGAGAGAGAAAGCTGCCAAGTCCAGGACTCACATTGCAGTCAGCCATGTGGGAGTCCAGCACCCTAACCCCCCACACCACCTGCTGGCCCCAGGCTGATGTTTTTACAAGCCAAGGAATGCAAAGATGGCCAGCACACCTCCAGAAGCTAGGTGAGAGACAGAAAACAGGTTCTGCTGCCACTTTACTTCGAACTTCTAGCCTCCAGAACCAGGAGGCATCTTCTGCCATTCGAGCCATCTAGTGGTGATGCTTTATTACAACAGCCCCAGGAAACATGCCTATCCTGGCTTGCTGGTCTCCAGTGGAGGAAGGGGGTAGAACAGTACTAAGGTAGTTCCCAGGAAGACTAAGTCCAGGTCCCCACTGCAGCTCTTTGTTCACTGATGCCACGAAGGTGGCCTTCTTCCTTTCCCTGCCTCATACCCCTACTCCTTCATCATGGTTCCCTATATCATCTACCAGATAAATGAATTGGTCCCAAATCCCATCTTGGAATCTGCTTCTGGGAGAACCAAACTAAGACAGTAATACATTCTCCAAGTCACTATCGTCCTCACCAGTTGCTTCACCCTTGTCTGATTATCAAAAGCATCTCATTTTTCAAGGTTTCACCTGGCTCATGTTCAATAAGAGAAATCACAGAAAAAGGATGCACTGGGCATTATTCTAAGCACTTTGCATATGTTATCTCATTTAATCCTTTCAACAACCCTTCCATATAGCTGCCATTATTATCATTCTATTTTGAAGACAAGGCAGTTAAGGCACAAAGCAACCCAATTAGCAAATGGTGGAGACATGATTTAAATCCAACTAGGCTGTCCCAGAATTCCTACTCTTCACCTCAATGCTAACTGCATCCCTAGGATAAAAAGCTGGCCTGCACAAGAATCAGCTTGCTAAAATTAGATTCCAAGGCACCACCCAAGAGTCTGATTCAATAAATCTGAATGGGGCCAGAGAGTATCAATTTCATACAAGATTCCTGTGAGATTCTGATGGGCAGACATTCTAGTTACAATGATAATAATAATAATAATAAAGAGATAGGCAAAAGGTGGGAAAATAAGACTTTTCTGGAATGTGTGTGGTGCCAGTCTTTTAAGGCTTCCCCATTACCTGCCCATATAGTTTTCCTCCTGACATTCCCAATTTGGCTCCATCTTGTTACCTTCAGTTGCAGAATTTCACTTTCTAACTGTTTTTCATTTCTCTGCATGGTCATCTTGGTCCCTCACAGTGCCCCAGCTGCCTTCTGTATAGGCCACTATTTTGTGTCTCCCTCTGGCCACACCCCTTCTCCTTAGCTCAGTACTGTTCCCTAAACTCCAGCCTGGATGAGAGTGTTGTCAATCTCTTCTTCCAGTGACCTGGGAGGGGAATGTGAACACCTGACACCCATCACTGCCCCTGAGACGTGCTAATAATTGCTAGTCTCCAATGGTGCTAATTTAATGATCAAAAGCAAAGCACACTTCTGTTTATTCCTTTAAGACTGAACAGTAGCTCTCTGCCTTAGATCAGATTAACTGGCTTTCCTCTAAAGCCATTTAGGGCCATTGAAATACAAATGCAATGTCAACACACTTTAAAAGTGAAATTATTCCTAAGGATGCAATGGCTTGTCAAACCTAGTTGATCATCCACAAAACAGGGGATCCAAGGAAAAAAGTAAAGAAGAAGAAGGAAAGAAAAAGAAAGAAAGATGTTGCCCACCCCCACCTTCACAAGGAATTAGAGTGGGGGCTCTGGATCAGATGGTCCATGAATGATGGCAAGCCAGACTTGAACAGACCACCCAGAGCCTTGGGCTCCGGAGCAACTTCTTTTTGTGTTTTCCACTCTCTTCAAGATCACTCCAGACAAGCTTTCAAATCCTGTGCAGTTTACAAATGCCTTTTTTGAGATTCATTCTTTTGTCCCCATTTGCTGTCCGCCACACTTAACAGCTGCCTTTCTGTCCAGCTCCTGTAATAGCTGCACTTCTTCAAAGTCTGTTGAGACTGAAGGAGTTTAGAATGGCCTTAAATAGTTCCACTTACTCAGAAAGCCTGACTGGTGTATGGTAGGGACTTGGGTAAAGGCCCTACCTACCTAAGAGCTCCACAGCCAGCACACAAAATACAGGGTCTAGGCACATAGTATGCCACATTCCTGAGGAGCTGCAAGGATTCAAAGTTCGGAAGATCCCTGAATTACCACCTGACAGGCCCTGCCATCTGTTCTGTATCTACTCTGTAGTGAGTGTGGGCATCAGTGACCACGAAACCCCACAAGAAATGTGCATTTCAACTTAGTGGGGTCTCCAAAGCCACTCTCTCAACATTCACTAACACCTTTTTCTCTGCTACAAAATGGCTTGTTTTCCCAAAGATCCTATATATATACATATATATATATATAATTTCTCCCCCTCCCCACCAGTTTTATCCTAGGTTCCTGGATTATAAGTATTTGGCCTTGTCCTTGGTTCCTGAAGCAGCTTCAGCGAGAGAACCAGGCAAGACTGTCTCACCTTTAATCTGCTTCTTTTTCTTCCCAAGGCAGCCCAGAGAAACTATAACACACACACACACACACACACACACACACACATGCACACACACACATGCACACCTGTCCCAGGGTCAGCAAGAGTCATAGTGGTTATGGTGCTTGACTCTCACATGGTCGAACATGGTTTGAGTCCTGTACCTAGAGGCTTGAAAATCACACCAGGCTCCTGTGTGTGTGTGCCCCAAATCCCAGGAGGAGAATGGAGGTGAAGGGATTGCAGTATGGTCATCCCTCCTGGGGTGTGATTTTTCACTTTCTTTCTCATTGCCTTTGTCTCTCTCTAGCAAGCTCATGAGCCCTAGGGCAAAAACCTTAAAAAGAGAAAACAGAAGGAAGGAAGGAAGGAAGGAAGGAAGGAAGGAAGGAAGGAAGGAAGGAAGGAAAGGAGGAAGGGAAGAAGGGAAGAAGAAAGGAAAGAAAGAAAGAAAATAAATCATAAGACTCTCATTCCAGAGGGGTCCTGCCCCATACTCAGGAGGAATAAAAGTCACACAGAGGCCTAGAGTCCAAACAGACAGGTCTTGTCTGGTTTCTCCACCCACTCCATTAGCATTTCATGTCTATGCAATGGGGTCTTTGTAAAGACCCAGAAGGACAGGGTTCAGAAAGGTTCTGGAGAGCTGAGCTTGTTCAAGTTCCTGGAGGGTGATGTGCCCAGAGAGGCCATGCCATGCCCCTTCCACAGGCCTTGCCCTGTGCATCTCTCTCTGTATCCTTTGAAATATCCTTTATAATAAACTGGTAACCATAGTGTTTTCCTGAGTTCTATGAGCTGTTTTAGCAAATTAATTGAATCTGAAAAAGGGAGAAGGTCTTGGGAACCCCAACTAGTATCCCAGACTGTACCTGATGTCAAAGGACACTGAGCTGGTCCTTTGCACCCAGCTGCAGAACTGACTGCTTGCTTGCTGGTGAGGAGAAATCTCCACACAGCCTGAAGTCACAGAGCAATCTGCATTGTGAGTGAAGAGAGGGAAAACCATTGTTTCTACCCACAATGCCTGTGGTGTAACTGTTCCCACCCTGATTGAACACCAGCTGCTAATCCCATGCCCCAGACTCTGGGTCAGCATAGATGCACAGAGGTGGGAGAGCATGTGCACAAGCAGCTAGAGATGGCTGATGCTGGGCAGAAAGGCTGTGGGTCGTGGGCCCTCCCTACCCCATGATGGGTGCTGTGCTCAGAGCTCACCCCAGCCGTTATGTTCCCTCAAGAATGACATGTTGTGCACACATGAAGACAAACGGTACAGAAGATTCCTACTGCGATACCACCCTGCAAATGGTGATATTTACAGCAAGTGTTTAGTCATGTAGTGCCTCCCACACACCAGGTTCATTCTAAATCACTTCATATATTACTCATTCAATACTCTCAGCAACCATACAGTCAAAGTAGGCATCGATACTCCAATCCATAGGATAGGTCATCGCTGCCCAGAGAGGCTGAAGGGTCTGATCAGTGATAGAGCTGGGATGCAAACCTGGGTGACCTGGCTCCAGCATCCATCATCATCATCATTTTTAGTTTTGCCATAAAGGCATGTATGCTCGTTGGAGAGAGACACAAAGAGAGAGAAAGAGAAGGAGAAGGAGAGCGAGGAAATGAGAAATCAACCCCCTCCCCAGGAGGGTGGCCCTTTGGGGAGGAGGCAATTCCTTTTCTTTCATTCTCCTCTTGGGATTTTGGGCACGCATGCTCACATGCCCAGCAGGTTTTTCAAACCATCGGGTCCAGGACTTGAAGTTGGCCGTGTGGGATCCAGCTGCCTTAACTACCATGCCACTGGCTGGCCCAACAGCAGTCATTATTATCTTCAAATGACAAATGGGAACAATCAAGACTAGGGACTTTGAATAACCTATTCCAAATGACCCAGAAGGTAAGGAAGGGATTCAATCTCAGATCTGCCTGGCTCTAAAGACCTTGATATTTTCCCCTCTGTCCTGGAGTCTTCTAAAGGAGTCAGGGTGTCGTGTTAGTGTCATAGGCCTTGAAAGCAGCTCTTCCCCCAGGGCTAGAGCTCTGTGGCTCTCAGTTCCTTCACTGTGAGCAGTTCTGCAAATGAAAATGAGAATAACACACTAATAGAAATCAGTTATCTTCTCTGACTCGATAGACTTGGAAAGGGGCCAGCTGGCCTTTGCACTCCCTGGGGCTGTTTGGGCAGAGAGTTCCTATAAAATAATGGTGGAGCAATGGCCCAAACACCACAGAATTACTCAAAGGGCATGAACTACTCCTGCTATTCAGGCGCTTTGCAACAGGAATTGCAGGACCTATTAAAAATGTCATGACAGGGAACCAGCAGTTAGCGTAATGGCTATGTCGCTGGACTCCCGTGTAGTCGACCGCGGTTCGTGTCCCGGACCCGGTGGCTTAAAACTCATGCCGGGCGCGTGTGCGTGCGTGCCCAAGATCCCGAGAGGAGAATGGAGGAGAAGGGATTGTGGCGTGACCATCCCCCCTGGGGGGTGATTTCTCGCTTTCTGTCTCTATGTCTCTCTCTGTCTGTCTGGCGAGTGCATGTGCCCTACAGTGAAAATCTCTCCCCCCCCCAAAAAAAAATGTCATGACAGATGATTAATGGTTCATGTCCAGGCAGGAAGTGCTCCAGCCCAACCCCTCTAGCTTAGGGACACTGAGTAGGGCTCTTCCCATGAGCTTCTAAGGAGTGCATGGCCAAGAATTCAAAGTTTTCATCCACAGGCTACATCCAAGCCAAGAAGCCTGGATGGGGTGGTGGTGGGGAGTCCGACCATACAAGGGGATTCCAGGCAGGTCAGACCCAGGCCCTGTTACCTCTGTGTGCCAGCACTCAGAAAAGTCCAGTCACCTTAAGTTAAACCAGAGGCCAGCTTGAATTTTGGTTCTGACTTCTCTTTTCTTGCAAGATGAAGAGAATTTATGGTCTTACCATACTCAGAAACTTGACAATCCTCAAATCTCATGACCAAGAGTCTAAGAGTTCCCGATTCTGTGTCCAAAATGTCATGATTCTGAGATTCTTAGTATCTGATTCTCAGATGGTAACTCCCAAGAGTCTGAGATCCTAGGACTCTGAACTGCTGCAAAAGCCAGAATAAGAGCTCCAAGCTGTGTTCTACCCCCCACTCGACCCTCCCACCTTCTCTCTTCATGGCCTTCAGGTTCACAGGTCCTTGTTCTCAGACTCTTCTGCAAGGCTGAGAAGGCCCTACTTGGTGTCCCTATGCTAGAAGGGCTGTGCTCAAGTCACATTCCCAAACACACCAAGCTCACTTATGCCCCACAGTGCCTTTGCACTAACTGCTCCCTCTGCCTGAAACACTCTTGCCAACTAGCTCAGGTTCATTAGGAAGTCTGTCACGTGCAGCTCTCCCAACTGGAGAGAACTGGAGAGAAGGCTGGCAGGAAGGAAGGGGCTGGAGTCTTCCTGGAGCACCAAAGGGGCTAGAAACATGCTCCAGGAAGCTAGAGAATGGACCTGAAGCCCCATGCTCCAGGTTCCACCCACACAACCCCTCAGCGCATCCTCTGGGAAGAGTTAAGGCTTCTGCAGGCTGTAGGTCAGCTCCGTGCTTCTGCAAATCTGTGCTGCTCAGGTTGTGTGACTGGCAGCCTCAGCTCAGCTGATTCATGACTCAGGAGACCCAGCAGCTTCTCACACATATTTACACCCAGAACAAACTCAGCGCTCATCAGATCGGGAGGTGCGATGCCCTTTCCCTCAGCTCTCGGAACACCCAGGGCAATCTATTCTCAAAGGGAAGGAGCTGTGAAGGGGCAGGTGACTGGGAAGAACTCAAACATTCTGCTCCTGGGCTCCATATTTTACTTCTTTATTGAAATCAAGAAGAGCAGTAGGAGCAGGGGCTTGAGAGAGACAGACCTCAATCTAATTCCCAGCTGACACTGATCAGCTAGGTGACATTGGGCACATAACTTAACCTCTTTGAGTCTCCATTTCCTCACCCTTGAGATGAGAACAATGTTATCCATCTTTTTGGGTTGCTGTGGGATCCTGTGGGATGAGGCTGGCCTTAGGACTTCCCTAGGTACAGGACACCACTGCTTCTTAAGGGACACTCAACATCTGGTCATCCTATATTCAACCCCCAGCCCTTCCTCATCCCAACCCACATCTATTTACTTAACAACCCTTTACAATGTGATTTTTACGTGCAAGGTACTCCTGAGGGCTTTATTGGTATTGTAATTGAGCCCTTATAGTGGATCTTGTGGTGAGTACATCCAGTAGCCTATTTTATAGATGAAAAACTAAGACAAGAAAAGGGTAAACAACTCACCCAAGGTCAAATAACTAGAGTCCAAGTCTGAACACTTTTGCCACCCATGGTTCAAGGATAAGAGGGTGCATTTCATGAGCATAACTCAGGCTCTGTGCTAGGCACTTCAACATGTCTTACTAGCCTGGCTTTGTAATTTGAAGCAGATGAAAAATAAAGGAAGCCCATGCTTTCTCTGTTCTCATTCACAGCTACCCTATTAGGCTGTATGTGCTCTTGGACCCATTTCCCAAATGAGTAAAATGAGGCTAGGAAGAGGGGCTCGGGGTATTTTCACAGCAGTTGCCAGTAGTCAGAGTTGAGGGCTGCTCCAGGGGTGGGTTAATTCCCCTCACGTCCAGCCTGCTCCATGCACACAGAGCGACCGTCCATGGCCTTGAAGGAAGACCTTAGGCACAAGGCACTTGGAAGTCAGCTGTGCCACCTAAGAGGCAAGGCCAGAGTGTTGGCATATCACTCAGGGCAGCTATGCCGTGCATGGCATATACAGGGGTACCACCAATGTCTGTGATGTCATAAATATGTATTGCAAGAACAAATGCATGGGAGAATGACGTCTTGGCTCAGTGCTTTCAAACAACTAACTTTTGAACTCCTCCAGGGAGCCCTCGGTACAATTTTTCTTCAGTTCTCTCTGCCCTTTGTCCCTGTGTCCCTCATTGTGCTGATTCATTGAATGTTCCACTGGACTGCGAGTTCCTCCAGGAGGGACGTGGCTCTTATATTTCTCTGGACCTTGAGAGCCCCACCAGTGCCTGGCATTTACTGGAGGTTTACTGGCTGGTCGGATTGATGGCTCAGGGCACAGAAATCCTCATACTTAGGTTTTGAAGCCTTAGGAAAGTATCTAGAAAAAGTGATGGCCTTGCTGTTAAGGCTCACAGCTACCTATTTTCTGAGGTTTTCAGCACTTGGCTTGGTTTCTAACACACGGTGAATACTTGGGTTTATCAGGTTGGTCTCACACACATTTTACCATCCTATGGGAACCAGCACATTAAATAGTATTACAGTCCCTTTAATAGCAGGAAGCCAAGGCTCAACAACACGAAAGTTCTTCCCTGAAGTTAGAGCCGATGAATGGAAAAGCCCAGATGCAAGCCCAGATGCAATCCCAGGGGCCAACAGGCAGGCCCGAAGATAGACTTCATCTTCCCTCCTAAAGGTCACTGTTGACCTTTCTTAAAACCAGTGCATGCTCAGGTTCCCTTGAGAGCAACTGAAACAACAACAGAAATTGTTTCTCCTCACACAGCCCTGCTACTGCACACTGGGCTCTCCACAGCCAAGCATGCACATTTCATCTGCCCACCCTGTCCGCAACTGAAACAACAACAGAAATTGTTTCTCCTCACACAGCCCTGCTACTGCACACTGGGCTCTCCACAGGCAGCAGCTGCTTTCTTGGGACTGGCCAAAGCCAAGCATGCACATTTCATCTGCCAACCCTGTCCTGACCATGGTGTCTGGAATATTCTGGATACTTACATGTGCACCAGGCCCTGTCTCAGGCACTTCATGTGATTCACTTTGTTAAGTCCTCTCTCCAACCTAGAAAGAAGGAGCTACTCCAATCTCTAGTCTATAACTGAGAAAACAGACTCGAATAGCTGGTAGGAAGCTCTCACCTACATCAGATCTGACTCCAAGCCCAGTGCCAGTTTCTTGTCTGGTCTCCCAGGACATAGACTTTGCATGGGGCAAAGAAGAGGGGGTGAACTCTGGCTCGAGAGGGATGTCGTGTTGGTAGGGTGTTTGTTCATTCAAAAAATATCCCTGACTGTGTCTCTGTGCCAGGTGGTGGGATAACCTCAGAGAACGAACAAAATTCCTTCTCTTGAATTTCATACAGACTACTAGGGGCAACTGGCAATGAACAGATGCACAGACGTGTCCTGTGATGTCAGATGGAGAGTTTTTGCTCTGTGGAAAAGGTCAGTGCAGTGAGGGAGTGAGGGGAAAAGAATCTGGCAGCTGCAGGCACTGGGTGGGGGCAGCTCTGTCACCTTTCCAATAGGGGCAGGAAGCTA
>NW_006204627.1:1483677-1490354 GCF_000334495.1 Tupaia belangeri chinensis | reverse complement strand
TGTAGGGAAGCCAGAGACATAGTTCAGGACTTTAGGAGAACCCTCACCTAAAGAGTAGGTACCTGGTCTGGCCTAAGCAAGGGCTTGGAGCCCAGGGAAAGACCTCAGGCCAAGACAAGAGGAGAGGCATTCATTCAGACTAACAGGGCTCCTCCAAGTGGGTGACCCAGCTAGACCCCCAGCGTCCCTCTCTTGCCTTCTCAGCCATGAAAGGGAGACATGGGGCCAGAAGGGAGGGAGGGTCAGTACATCCTCCACCCAAGGCAAGGCTTTTTCCACCTTGGTCAGGTTCTGGTGGAACTGGAAGCAGCCTGGCCCTGAAGGAGACTTTGCCATCTAGCCTTGGGTCCTGAGCAGGGTGCTGCCCATGCTCCTGGGCACAGAGCTGTCTGATAAAACTTACCAAATGCTTAAATTAGTGAGGCTGACAGTGGATTTCAGGAAGAAAACATAATGACCTCTGGAAACCCATTTTGCTTGTTTTTGTTTTTAAATTTACAGTCGAAGGCTAAAGATATGCCCTTGCCAGCATCTTGACATGGTCTGGTGACATTGGCCTATTCTTCCTGGGCTCCACCCCAGGCCACAGGGGCTTCATGGCCCAGCTGCAACCGTTCTCTTGTCCCTTTAGATCTTCCAGAGGCAGAGACCCAGGCCCTAGAGATGCTGTCAGGATGCTGGACATAACATCAAGAACAGGGACAGGGACTGATGGTCCAGACTCCAGGACAGTGGGAAGTCTCCAGCCTTTGTAGTGAGCTGACTGCTTGCACATCTTTCCGTCAGGCTTCTTTTCAGCATTATTGATTTTTTTTTTCCCTCAGACTCCTCTATTTTAGGAACATACATCATCATTTTCCTCTCGTGAGATTTACTTTAGAAACCCAAGAAATATTACTTCCTTGATAGACATGCCCCCAAATATTGAAAACATTGCTCCTTCTCCCTTCAACCCCTTCGTGTTCTTTCATTCATGTGGTCAACTAGCAGACACTTAACTCAGCACTCGGCACGTGGCGGGTGGAACTGATGCTGTCGCCTGGGAAGGTGCCTTAAGTCAGAAGTCCCCCTCTCAGAAAGAACACCATTTAGTAGGAGGAAATAATTAAGCTAATTATTATACTGCATTGAAAAATGTCCTAAAAGTGGTTGTCACAAGGTGCTGTGAAAATTGGCACAGGACAGGAATATGGGGCAAGATTTACAGAATGATACTTGTGTTTTTCTTGAGTGGATGAAGAGAGGGCTTTGCTAGGAAGACAAAGGGAGTGTATGAAAAGTCTAGAGTGCATAAAGGATGGGGGGCAGCACCACACCCTGTCTGGGAGGTGCTAAGTCACAGGTACCACTCAGTATGGGATGTGGCCATGTTTAGGGGGATGGTTCCATGAGGGAGAGAAGTTATATCTGTGAATGGTGGAGAGATTGCAGAGGGCCCTGAAAGATTTGGAAAATATTCAGAAGTTGGATTAGGATTCCTTTTACCTAAGGTCTCTGAGAAATGACCTGAAATGTCAGGAGAAGCTTTTCATCAATTTGTTAATTAAAAACTTCTACTGGAACCAGTAGGTGACATAATGGTTACATGGCTGGATTGCCACATGGCCCATTGCTGTTTGAGTCCTGAACATGGTGGCTTGAAAATCACACTGAGCACATGTGTGTGCGTGCCCTAGATCCCAGGAAGAGAATTGAGGAGAAGGGATTGTGGTGTGGTCATCCTCCCTGGGGAGGTGACTTCTTATTTTCTGTCTCTGTGTTTTCGGCAAGCGCACACACCCTATAGAAAAAAACCTCTCTTTATAAAAATAGTATACTGCAGCAACAGGAACTGTCCCATTCCAGACACCTAAGAAGATGAGGTTTTCATTTTGCTTTGTCTCACACCTGCCAGTAATATAAGTCACGGGTTTCTCACTCAGCCATAACCCTCAATCAGGACTATCCCGGGTCTCTAACATGAGCCTGGAACTGTTGCTTGAGACGGGATCTAGGACATGGAGAGATGTGAGTAGAGATGACACTGAGAAGCTGAGCTGGGTTTTCTTTCAGAATTCTTGAAACCCCTCCTGGCCACACTCCGACTTTGGCTAGCACCACGATGAGAGGCCCCTTGCTTTCCCAGAACATCCCAAATTACAGCAGCCAGACTGATGCTCTCATTATGGAAACAATTCACAGATCATTCAGGTGCGAGGCCAGTTTGACCTGGAACAGGACCTGACATGGAGTCCAGAGGCCCTGAAGAACACATCAAATCAGCCTTACCGAATCAGCTTGTGTTGGTCTTAAGTTTCAGAATCTGAGCTTCTTGTCTTCTTTCCTGAATCATTCATTCCCTCATTCAGCAAAGATGTGGAGGACAGAGAACCAGGCACCTATTCTCAGATAAGATTAAGTCCCTGTCAGTCTGGGCCTGGTAAGGTCCCACAGTAAGAACATTGAGAATGATTGGGTCCCATGTCTCTAGGACTGCTTTACAATGCTATTTTTTTTAAGAGAGGTTTTTGCTATAAGGTATGTGTACTCACCAGATAGACAGAGAGGGACAGAGAGACAGAAAGCAAGAAATCACTCCCCCAGGGGGCATGGTCATGCCACAATCCCTTCTCCCCCATTATCTTCTCAGGATCTTGGGCATGCATGTACATGCACCCAGCATGCATTTTAAGCTGCCAGGTCTGGGACTTGAACTGCGGTCGACTACGTGGGAGTCTAGCGATGTAACCATTATGCCATCTGCTGGTCCCTTACAATGCTATTAACCCAAAAGAGTTACAGATGAAATCCTGGTCCCTAATATTGAAGTGATTATGTGCAATTGAAAGTGACCAAAAGCAGAGATGATCCAAGGGAAGCAGAAAGAAGAAAATGAGAAGAGGGAACAGCCTGTATGAACATCACCTCTGTGGCAGGGTCTGTGCTAGTGCCTCACTTGCTCTAGTTTATTTAACCTTCCCATCACATGAGATGGGGACACTGACATCCAGAGATAATGAGGAAAGTGGGGAGGCAACATCAGGAACCCTAGGGAGCTTTAGATTTTTTCTGCCAGAAGGAACACAGCCAGGAGGGTGTCTTATCCAGCCATGACCACTTCCCTTGGTTGTTAATCCACATGGGTTGAACAAAACCCTTGTTAAATAAGAGGCAAGTTGGGCCAGTCAGTGGCCCAACAGTTAAGGTAACTGGATCCCACATGGTTGTCTGTGTTGTTCAAGTCCTGAACCTGGTGACCTGAAAAACATGCTGGGTGTATATGTGAGCCCAAAATCTGGAGAGGAGAATGGAAGAGAAGGAACTGTGGTGTAGCCACCATTGCTCTCCTCCCCGGCGGGGGCTGATTTCTCCCCCTCCCCCACCCAGCAAGCAAACATGCTCTATAGCAAAAATAAACAAACAAAACACACACACACAACCCCCCAAAATAAAACAAAACAACAACAACAAAAAGCACTCTTTAAAATCCAAGTGTGAAACTGAGGAACTTGGACAGCTGAGAGGCACTTTCACTGTTGTTGTTTTTCCCCACTGACTTTGAAAGAGCAAAGCAGCTGCTAGGGCATCGGCTGGGTCTGTGGATGATGTTCATAAGCAGTGTTGGTCTTTTCTTGATTCTGGCCTGGGATCCACAAAAGCTGGATTTTCAGAGGCCAGGGAGAGGGAGTTTGCTTAGAGATTAAGTGACACCGTCAACAGTGGGGGAGAAGAAATGCATCAATTGGGTTACTATGGAGAGCAGCAGGGATGATGGAGTAGGAAGGAATTCATGTGTGGGAGGTACCGATGAGTCAGACGAGTAAACTACGGAGAAACCAGAAGTCTATATAGCAACATGATCAGCATGGGTAAGAGCAGAGAACTGCAACTGGAGGCCAAGCAGGTGGATTATCTCAGGGTCATTGCAAAGATCTGTGTGTGGGACTTTAGGCTGGGGCAATCATGCTCTTAGGGCAGGAGGGATTAGCTCCTGCCTGCCATTACCTAATCCAAGGTGGGGAGTGTTTGGTGAGCCGAAAGGAAAGGACAGACAAGAGAGCTCTAGATCTCTAATCTGCAGTTGGTGCTCTAACCAGATGGAGGGAGGCAAAGGCATCACAGAAGTGTTTCTGGCCCTGTTACGGCACTGGCAGGTAGGTGAATAGGCAGGGCCTTGGCTGCCCAGACACTAAGAGAAAAGCTTCCATTCCATTCAGAGCAGTGTGTTTTTTGTTTGTTCATTTTAAGTTTTTTTTTTTTTTTAGTTTTGTTTTTGCCATAGGACACACATGCTCAACAGAGATAGAGACAGAAACAGAGAAAGGGAAAGTGAGAAATTACTCCCCCAGGGGGGATGGCCATACCACAATCCCTTCTCCTCCAATCTCCTCTCAGGATTTTGGGCATGCGTGCACATGAGCCCAGAATGATTTTTGTGCCACCAGGTCTGGGACTGGAACCATGGTCAACCATGTGGGAATTCAGTGCCACTATACCACCTGCTGGCTCCAAAGCAGGATGTTTAACAACTTGCTAAGCTAGCAACTTTCTGTCTCAATGGCTGGAGGGAGTAATGCTATAGTTCTCCACCCTTTGTACTTCTTGGAGGTCTATGAGAGTCTGAGGAACCTCACATGAAAAGATGCATGCGAGGATGTGCACACATAAACACATGCAAATTCACAGACAGCTTTTTGCCTAGGAAGAATTCAACAACCATCCATGGTTCTTCTAGGACTCTGACGACTACTTAAAAACTGCTATTTTAAGGTTATTGATGCTATCAACCATGAAGAACTGACTAGTGAAGTAGAGTGTTGGGAATTGTAGGGGAAAGACATGTGTCTTCTCACTGTGCGTTTTTGAGAGAGGGGAGGAAGGCAGGTATGCACCTGGCCTGGGTTTTAGTATGGAGATTTCAGGGTGGATGGGAAAGAAAGCTGTGATTTCAAGGACTGTAGACATTGGAAGGAAGTCCTTGGAACCCAAATGCTACTTGCAATAACTAGGGCAGATCTGAAACAGGAAGAAAGGATGAGGAAACTCAGAAAAATGAGAGCCCGGAGAACTCCTGAGCGGCTCATATTTTTAAAAGGATGGAAAGGACATTCAAAATTGCAGTCGATTTGGCTCTGTGTGAACAGAGTTAAGAAGATGAGTAAGAAGGGGGCACTGACTAGGACCACGGCGTATTGCATGAGATGCTGGCAAGAAAATGCAGCTCCTTAGCTTCCATTCTGCACCTTGCTTCTATGCCCATGAGAATAATGCTCAATTTGAAGGAAAGAGGAAGAAAATTAACATTTATTAAATAACTGCTATGTTCCCACTCTAAAGTGCTTCACACATCATAGGCATTATTTAATCTTCAAAACAACCCCGAGAGGAGCTATTGGTATTTGCGTTTTATAGATGAGCAAGCTGAGGTGTTCAGCAATGTGTCCAAGATTACATACCTAATAAGTAGCAAAGACTGGACTCAAAGGTGTAAATGTCTTTCTCCAAAAGTGTGTTCCCCCTATGCTCAGCGTCCTCTCTCTCTCTAAATCACAGAGGTCATGGCATGAACCCCTGTGTTAGCCATGCCTGAGCTCACTGAGCAGCCTGGTTTAAGTGAAGGAAGGGAGTAATCACCCTAGCAGATAGTGACTGTGGGCTAGTAAGCACTAGCTAAGCGTGTCTCACAGATTCATTCATCTACTCCTCACAACCAGCTGAGAGGCAAGGTATTTTCATTTGTCCTCTTTTAAAGATGGGAAAACCAAAGTGCAGAATCATTGGAGTAAATTACCAGCTTATGAATGGCCGAATCAGGAAGTGAACCAGACAGCAGGGTTTCAGTCCTGAGCAGTTCACTTGCCGTGCCACCATGAACATGATGAGAGTGCCTGACTGGATTCAAAGAACTTCAGTCTCCCGGCCCATACAGTCACAACTCCGGGTACTGAGATCCTCTGAGACTGTATCACTGGACTTACGGAGAAGAGAGGGCTGGAAAACCAGATGGACACAAGGGCTTTTAACCCAACAAGAACGAAAGAATTATTCACACCACAGACAATGGGATTGAATACAAGGACAGGCAAGATTTCTTAAGAGGTAGATACAAAAGCGTGGAGAACAATTGCAGATACTAGAGACAGTGTGGGAGGAGGGTGGGAAACGGGGGAGGGTGAGAAGAATAGAGACAAGGGGAAAAAAGAAAGAATAAAAACAATTAAGGGATACAAAAATGAAAAATTGTCTGTGACCAGGAGTTGGTGTAATGTCTATGTTGCTGGACTCCCATGTAATCGACCACGGTTCGAGTCCCGAACCTGGTGGCTTAAACTCATGCCAGGTGCATGTGCAAGCATGCCCAAGATCCTGAGAGGAGAATGGAGGAGAAGGGATTGCGGTATGGCCATCTCCCCCTGGGGGCGGGGGACTTCTCGCTTTCTTTTTCTCTGTCTCTCTCTGTCTTTCTGGAGAGTGCACGCACCCTATAGCAAAAAGCTCTCTCAAAAAAAAATTGATACCGTGTATGATAATATCTTTAACTGGACTAATATACAGTGTATTTATGCTGGGAAAATTAATCTGATAAGCTGTAATGATATATAGTGATTGACTGTCTAAAATAAAATTCAATACAATTGAAGAAAAAAAGAGAGAGAGAGAAAGAAAGAAAGAAAGAAAGAAGGAAAGAAGGAAGGAAG
>NW_006204627.1:1465119-1483605 GCF_000334495.1 Tupaia belangeri chinensis | reverse complement strand
GAAAGAAAGAAAGAAAGAAAGAAAGAAAGAAAGAAAGAAAGAAAGAAAGAAAGAAAGAAAGAAAGAAAGATTTCTTAGGAGAAGAAGAAAGATGTCCCAGGCACATGAAACAGATGGGGAATGACGTGAGAGGCTGAGGAAAGCCCTGTGGCCAGGACAGAGGACAGCAGGGTGGAAAGCAGGCATATAGCTGCAGGTTGAGGGAGGAGGGAGAGGGAGGCCAACACCAGGGAAGGGCTCTGTTACGGACTGCATGCTTGTGCTTCCCCATTGCTCACATATGGAAACCCCAAACCCCTGCTGTGATGGCCACAGAAGGCGGAGCTTTTGCTAAGTGATTAGGATGAGATGAGTTCCTGAGGGTGGGTGTTCAGGATAGAATTGGTGCCCTTATCGGAGTCATGAGCGAGCCTGCTTCCTCTCTCTCCCACGTGAGGGTACGACAGGAAAGCTGCAGTCTGTACCTAGGAAGGCCCTTGCCAACTGGACAATGCCAGCACCTTGGCCTTGGACTTCCAGCCACCCCACCTACCTTGCTCTGGGATAGCCGTCACACTAAAACAGGCCCTGAAGTCAGTTTTAAAAGGTCCGCATTAATACAAAACGCAACAGGCAAAATTGGAAAGGAGTAGGTTGGGGCCAGCAGGTGGAGTGGGGTTGAGGTGCTGGACTTCCACGTGGCCAACTGCAGTTCGAGTCCTGGACCTGGTGGTTTGCTTTCTCACTTTCCTTCTCTTTCTCTCTCCCTGTTGAGTGTGTATGCCCTGGAGCAAATCAGAAAATAATAATGATAAATAAAATTAAATAAATAATTAAGTTTTAAAAAGAAGAGGGGTGGGTTTTGAGTAAGTTTTAGAACAATTCAATTTGTAACTGTATAACAAAGTAATGTCCCCTGGGTTGCTGGAAGTTTAAGACCAGAGTGTTGGGCCAGCAGGTGGCATAGTGATTAAAGGCACCTGATTCCCACATGGCCATCTGCAGTTCAAGTCCCAGACCTGGTGACTTGCTTTCTTACCTTTCCTTTCTCTCTCTGGTCACGTAAAAAAAAGAAAAAAAAAAAAAAAGTGAAACTAAATAAATAAACAATTCTTTAAATACACAAAAAGACCAGAGTGCCAGCATTGCCCAGTTTTGTGAGGGCTCAGTTCCTGGTCAGAGACTACAGACTTGTCATTGTACACTCATATGGGAGACAGAGAGAGAGAGAGGAAGCAAGCTCCCTCATAAGAGAGTGATTCTTAGGACTCAGCACAGGTTTTATCAGAGCAATCAAAGAATCATACTTCTTTCCCTCCCAGGCTTACTAGTGTGGCAGGTTAGAGATGCATGAAAATAACAATGGTTCCAAATAGTAACAATTCAAAACTGAGAGCCGATGTAGCATAACAGATTTATAGACAGATTTTTGGAGCTAGACAAGTAGGATTTCAATCTTTCCCCAACCCCTGCTCCTCACCCCCAATTTACTAGTGAGTGAACTTGGGCAATGTGCTCTATCTCACTGGGCATGCACTTTAAGTTGTAAAAAGGGAATAATAATAGAAACTATCGCATAGTCGTTGTATTACAGAGTTAATACGTGTTGGGCTAGTCCTATAGCCTAGTGGTTGAGGGAGTCAGATCTCACAAGCATGGCCACAGTTTGAATCCAGCACTAGTGGCTTGAAGGATATGTGAGCACATGTGCATGTGTGCCTCAAATCCTGACAGACTGGAGAAATGGAAGAGAAGAAATTGTGGTGTGGCCAGCCCCCACTGGCAGAGGTGCTTTCTCTCATTCTCTCTGTGTCTCCTGGCAAATGAAAAAACCCTATAGCAATTTAAAAAAAAGAAAAGAAAAAAAAAGAAAGAAAAAGAAGAAGAAGAGTTAATGAATATAAGCTTTTAGAAGAATGGCTGGCAGGTACCAAATACTCAACGAGTGTTAGCTATTATTATAAGAAACATTTATTGAGCACTTATTGTATGTTAAGTATATAACATGAAAAGGTTTACATACATTTTTTAATGTACTGATCATGGTTTTTTTGTTTTTTTTTTTTTTTTGGTGGGGGAGAGGTTTTCTGCTATAGGAAGCGTGCACTTGCCTGAAAGACAAAGAGACAGGGAGACAGAAAGTGAGAAATCACGCCCCCCCCCAGGGGGGATGGCCATACCACAATCCTTCTCCTCTATTCTCCTCTCAGAATCTTGGATGTGCGTGCATGCACATGTGCCCAGCGTGAGTTTAAGACACCAGGTCTGGGACTCAAACCACAGTCGACTACATGGGAGTCTGGCAACATAGCCATTAAGCTAACTACTGGTTCCTGATAATGTTGATTTTAAGTTATGTCCACAAGGTCTTTTATATTTCTCTTTTCAAGCAATGGAGGGACCAGAAGTTGGTGTAATGGCCATGTTGCTGGACTCCCATGTAGTCAACTGCAGTTCGAGTTCCGGACCCGGTAGCTTAAACTCACACCAGGCGCATGTGCGTGCGTGCCCAAGATCCCAAGAGGAGAATAGAGTAGAAGGGATTGCAGCGTGGCCATCCCCTATTGGCGGGGAGGATTTCTTGCTTTCTGTCTCTCTGTCTCTCTGTCTGGCGAGTGCATATGCCCTACAGCAAAAACCTCTCTCAAAAAAAAAAAAAAGAAAAAAGAAATGGAGATTGAGTGTGGGCTGGACTTCATAGTAGTCTGCTCTTAATAAATAGAATATTGCAGAAGTAGAAAGACAATGCGTCACTTCTGAGACAAAGACATAAAAAATCATTGCAGCTTGGTCATTCTCTCTTGGATCACTCACTCTGGAGGAAGTCACCTACTATGTCATGAGAAAATATCCATGCAAATCCTCCAACCCCAATCAAACCTTCAGATGACTAGAGCCCTAATCAACAACTTTACTACAACCTCATGATCTAAAACCAACCATCTAAGACACTCCTGGATTCTTTATGCTCAATAATTGTGCATGACAATTAATATTTGTTATTTTAACCTGCTAAAATTGGGAAATATGTTACATGGTAATAACTGATAAAATAATCATTAGCGAAAGTCACCTTTTATAACCTTTGGGAAGGTTATTAAAAATTAAAATAAAATAATCAGAAATTGAGGCAAACCAGAGAATGCATGCCCTGTCTAACAAAGATATCGGCCCACTCTGGTTGCTATCATAGAATGCCATAGACTGGGTGGTTTATGAACAACAAAGATTTACTTCTCCTGGTCATAAAGGCTGGGAAGTCCAAAATCAAGGTGCTGGTTGATTCAGTGTGTAGTAAGGGACAGAAATTGACTTATATTGGCCATCTTTTTGCTGTGTCCTCACAGCGTGGAAGTGGTAAGAAGTCTCTCTGGGGCTACATTTATAAAGACACTAATTCCATTCACGAGGACTTCACCCTCATAACCTAATTATCCCTTCAAAGTCCCACCTCCAGATACCATCGCAGTGTGGATTAGGTTTCAACATGTGAATTTTAGGGGCACATACAAATTTAGCTTATAAAAAAAGGTACTTGTGACCAAATTCCAGTTGATTATTTTAAATATTTTCCCACAGGAGTCCGAAATCTACATATTTGGGTTTTTAATATGAGTTCACATTCCTAAAAATATTGTGCAGGGCTTAGTGGTTAAAGGAGCTGGGTCACACATGACCAGCCACATAGTACAAATCTGATCTGACAGCTTAAAAAACATACCAGACATATGTGCATGTGTGCCCCAAATGACAGGATGGTGAAACAGAGGAGAACGACTGTAGCATAACCATGCCCCATAATAGATGTTTTCTTCCTCTCCCATTCTCTCTGTCTCTCTCTGGAGGATGTATGTGTCCACTGGTAAAATCCCTGTGCTGCGTCTGGTAACGCAGGCAGAGGTTGAGCGGCCTGGGGTTCTTCTTCGACATCCTGGGCATAAAACACATCTGGGAACAAGAACACTGGGATCCCTCTACTAGGGACCAGCTGCTTCTGTCATTTTGATCAAACATTTCACTTTTACATGTTTAATATTGCCATTTAAAGTAGTAAATGAAACAGACCAGGTTGTTATGCATAAAGCACATTTGTCACATTTCTACTGAGAACCTACTATGTGCCAGCACTGTTCTACACACTGAAGAGACACACTCCCTGGCCTTAAGGAGTTCTCAGGTCACTGGGAGACAGAAATGACAACAGATAGATAGGGTCCAGCCTGAATGGTGAGTGCTCTAATAGAGGCAAGTACCAAGAACCAAGGACACTTCCAGCAACTACAGTAGCCCCCCCTTGTCCACGGAGACCCCACGTTCCAAGATCCCCAGAGAATGCCTGAAACCACAGGTAACACTAGACCTTCTGTATACCATGGATTTGTGTGTGTGTTTTATTTTTTGTTTTGTTTTGTTTTGTTTTAGGAATTCTCATATAATTAGTAGTTCACATTTATTTCTTTTTTTAAAAGAATTATTTTATTCAACTTTTTAAATTTATTTTAATTTGATCAGAGAGGGGCAGAATGAGAGAGTGAGAGAGAGAGAGAGAGTGAGAAAGCAAGCCACCAGGTCTGGGACTCAAACCATGGTTAGTCATGTGGGAGTCCAGTGCCCTTAACCAACACACCACCTGCCAGCCCCTCTACCATGTTTTTCCTATATACACATACTTACGATAAAATTTAATTATAAATTAGACACAGTAAGAAATGATCAACAGTAACTAATAATAAAATAGAATAACTAAAAGACTATATAGTAATAAAAGTTATGTGAATGTGGTCTCTCTCTAAAAATATCTTATTGTACTATGCTCACCTGTTTTTGGATCATAATTGACCATGAGTAACTGAAACCATGGAAAGCGAAACTACAGATATGGGGGTAGGGGAGGGCTCCTATAATTCTTCTGCAGAGTAAGGGAGGGCTTTCTAGAAGAAGTGGCATTTCAGCTGGGAGTTAAGAGATGAAGATGAGTTTGCCAGGTGGGCAAAGGTGAGAACACCCTTGTAGTTAGAGAAATAGCATGCACCAAATGAAGAAGGTGAGATAGGCTCACCTAGTGAGTCCATTCAGAGTAATCACAGACGGCTGGCTGGCACAGAATCCTCTGTGTAAAGGCTGAAAGGTTGGAAAGCGAGTAGTGAGGCAACAGAAAAGCTCAAAGCCATGGTTTATTCTATATCACCTTGGGAACGCTACCCGTCAGTGTGTTTATAGAACGTAGATTGCCTTAAACGATCCAGCCTGGTGGAATTAGATTTCTTTCCCCCTCACCTATAAAATGTAAGCAACACATCCAATATTCTCAGAAAAAAATAACTATTGTCATTGGGGGTGTAGACATGCTTTAATCCGTGATGACAGTTTTGTCTTGAATCATAAACCACTCATATCTTATTGAACCAGGCTTTGATGGTGGGCGGCTTCCTCTGATCCGTAGCTGTGCTGAGCAGAATTTTGCAGCAATGGAAAGCAAAATAATGAGCTCCTTTCGTCAGGGTGCCCATAGGCCTCCACTCTACGTGTGGAGTTATGTGAGATGCAGGACATCACCCACAGCTCTCTCAGGAAGATTTCACATGGTACAGACTCTTTCCTCAAGCTTCATTATCTAAGGGCCTAAGTGAGGCTCTTTATGGACAGTGCCAGTGTCCTAAAAACTCACTGGCGAGCTATAAAACCCAGTCCCTTCCCAAGCCTGAAAGATGACGTCCAAGTCTTCCCTTCTGGAAGCTGAATACTCCTGATCTTTTAACCATGTTCACATTTTACCCTTCGAGTCTGAGAGATCAGATCACATTTGGCTCTCTCTGGAATGCATTCTGGGAGGCCCCATGAGTTCTTAGTCCAGGGCTATGTCCCCTCCCCTCCCCTGCTCTGCCATGGTGAAGTGAGGCTTTGCTCCAAGCCAGTGCCTAGACCTGGCAGGACGGTGAGCCTAGCAGACAGTAGCCTTGCCTCGCTCTGAGCTGTGCAGTGGTCTCACTTCCCAGTGTATTGTGGACTCTGCTGACTGCCCTGCCAGGTGTGGCAGTGCTGAGGGTCTGTGGTCTGGAGGACACGAGGCTCTCAGATGCTGCTAAGAGGGCAGGGTTGCTCATTGCCCATCAGTGGAGCTGCTGTGGATGGCAGAGAGAGACAGCCAGCCCTGCTGCCAGCTGCACCTGTACCCCCTCCCCACCGGCAGGGCAGGGGAACTTCTGTGCCTGCTCCCTGGAAGTGGTGTGCAGTAGGCACAATCCAGAAAACGCCAGTCACAACCACTGTCAGGCAGCCTGGCTCTTCTGAGGAACCTGTGTTCAGAGACGCCAGGAGAACGATTAGCTAATGCCCCACCACTTGCCTGGCAGCAGGAGGAGTGTGACCGCATTTTTCATGGGCTCCCCACCAAGTGGGCTTTTGCTTCTGGAAAGGAATAAGAGTCAAGAGGAGTGTACCCACATGATGTGGGGCCGATTACCTCTGCGCTGTGCCATGGGGATGGCACTGATCACTGCTTCCCCAGAGGAGCCCGGAGCTGCGGTACTGATGCCTCTGCTTGCTCCATCCATGCTCCTTGCCATCTGCAGCTGGCAAGGCAAGTGAGCACAGTCACTGGATTCAACTTGGGCTGCTTTAATTCTTGTACCCTCCCTACAGGAAAGTCAGTGCCCATAAAATTCAGGAAGGCAGAAAGACAGGAGCGGAAGCTAAAGCACTTGAAGGTTGGTAGGAGCCCTGGCCTTGAAAGAGGGTCAAACAGAGAAGTGGGACAACCTCTGGTGTGATAGACCCAGGAGAGAGGAGAGTGGCTGGCTACCTGAACAGTGGTTCCATTCAGACCTCAGCCCTGGATTCCATCTGAGTCCTTCAGTTCTTCTCAGTTCTACCATCTACAACCATATTCACATCCAATGAGAACCTCTAACCTCAATCTAACTGACTCCATCTCAACCTTGATGACCCCTTGATCCCAATCCAGCCTAGGCCCAGTCTGCGCCCTGGCAACTCCACCAGCTGATTTCACTACCTCCTGGCCTCATCTTGAACATGCTCAGCCACACCTAATCCAGCCCTCTGCACACTCGGACGCTACTCTCAGTCCACAGCCTGCCCAGGTTCAATCATGTTTCAAAGGGCAGAGCATGGAAGGTGTCCCTTCTGGTGGAAGGAGTCTCTCCTACCCCCCACCTCCACCCCAAGGGAACAGATCTAAGCACCAGAGCTTTGCTGGGCTGTGTCTCCCCCACCTATCCCTGCCTTCTCATATGAGTACATATCCTGAGGTTCATACACCTTTTTCCTCAGAGTCATCTGAACACAAAGAGCCTGACTCTGCTTGCGTGTCCTAAGTACTGACAGTGACAGACCCTAGTCTCTGGCCTCACTCTTATGCCCTCTGCTCTGTGCTGGGTAGTGGGAGGTGGTGTGGGGGGGAGGAGGTCAAGGCACAGTGGATAGAGGGCACTAACTCTGCTTCCCTCCCCTCTGTTTTAGGAGATTACTGCATCACTGTTTCACGTCATTAACTCTGTTCCAATTGTATTAAAATGGTTCCTAAAACAAAGCCGAGACTGTGGCTATTTTCTCAGCAGAGGCGGGCTAAATCAATTCTTGCCAAAGTGAATTTGAAATGGCTAGACTTTGAAACAACAGAGTGAAAGCAAAGACGGGTCAGCAGGTTTTCACTGACTGGGAGGAGGGGGCGCTTGGGTACATGATACTGCTGTTTGGAAGGTGGGCCTATCTTCTTCCTCGAGTCACACCTGAGCTTTAAGAATTTCGACCAAAGAGAACTACATGGAAGTGAGTAGGCTTTGTTCGGGGGCAAGGCTCAGAGGTCTGCAGAAGGCAGGGAAAGGTGGTTTTCCTCTTAGAAAATTAGAGAGAAGCAGTAAATGCAGACCACAAGTGGGAGCCTGCAGAGGGCTCCTATATCCAATCTGCAAACTGCAAAATGTCTTTAATGCCTAGTAGCCCACCAGAGGGGCGAGGAAAATTTAGCGTCTACTGAGAATGAAAACAGTCAAGATTCAGCTGGCGATGGGTAAGAGTTCCACTTGGCAAGCAGGAAATACGATTTTTACTTATAGGAGTATGTATCTCTTTCATCCCATACCTGGATGCCTGCATGTCTGCCTTTTCCAGTGCAGCTTTTCGGATGCACTAGTCCCAACTCTTTAGCACCGATGCCCTGGTGCTAGGTAATGAGCGCCAACCATCTTGCTAGGCCTGAAGCCTGGTAGCTCATCCCCTGGAGATTCCTATAGAGATTTTGGAAGTCTCAGTGAGTCCCGAGTGGATAAACATTTTCCAGTAGTATATCTCCGTTGTGACATTCTTATTGTGAAAAACAGTGCCATTTTAATAATTTTAATAAAAATTACATCTTTCAGAGCAATGAATAGGTCACTGCAGTTTACAAAAATAGTCACTATTTACTGAATGTCTACCATAGACAATAGTATAGGCCACACAAGTGGCTGCTGGGGTTGCTATAGGAATCCCTCCTTCAGGGCCAGTAATTGATGTAGTGGTTAAGGCACTGGACTCCCACGTGGTCGATCAAGGTACGAGTCCCAGATCCAGCAGCTTGAAATTCACAGTGGGTGCATGTGTGTACATGCCCAAAATCCTAAGAGGAGAATGGAGGAAAAGGGATTGTGGTGTGGCCATCCGCCCCCTGGGAGGTGATTTCTTGCTTTCTGTCTCTAGTAAGCCCATGTGCCCTTTGACAGAAATCTCTCAAAAAAAAAAAAAAGACAGAAAGAGTGAAAGAGAGAAACCCCTCCTTCAACAGATAGGAGGATGCTCGTCATGTCTGCCTTCCTACAGGGCAGTAGTCTACTACATGACCAGGCTCAGCCACTGGCTGTATCTTTTCTGATTTATATTGGCACTTGGTGGCAACTACCAAATTCATATAAAAGTTGAAATATTCTCTCTCCATAGGGTTAACTTTTCTTTTTTTAACTAAATGCACTAAGAGCTGGTAAACACCACAAAATATTGATATTTCCAACCTTTTATCAACCTCCAAAATCATTTATAAAATGGTCTGAGATTTGTATACTCTTCACCTGTGTTTAAAAGAAGGGAATGCAGAACCAGCAGATGGCGTAATGGTTATGTCACTGGACTCCCACGTAGTCAACCATAGTTCGAGTCCTGGACTGGCAGCTTAAAACTCATGCCAGCTCCATCTGCATATGTGCCCAAAATACTGAGAGGAGAATGGAAGGGAAGGGATTGAGGCATGGCCATCCCCTTTGGGTGTTGACTTCTTGCTTTCTGTCTTTCTGTTTCTCTCTGTCTCTCCAGTAAGTGCACGTGCACCATAGGAAAAAAATCTCTCTTAAAAAAAGAAAAGAAGGGGACCAGCAGTTAGTGTAATGGCTATGTCGCTGGACACTCACATAGTCGACCACGGGTTGCATCCCGGACCCAGCGGCTTAAAACTCACGCTGGGCACATGTGCGTGCGTGCCCAAGATCCCAAGAGGAGAATAGAGGAGAAGGGATTGTGGTATGGCCATCCCCTCTGAGGGGGGGGATTTCTCACTTTCTGTCTCTCTCTGTCTATAGAGCGCACGCACCCTATAGGGGGAAAACCAAAAACCTCTTAAAAAAAAAAAAAAAAGAAGGAATGCTTTCAGTTGCCACTGCAGCACCATAAAGGCAAAACTGAACACAAGAAGACCATAGGGTTAAAGGTCATTCGAGGTGGGGCAGAAGACCAAAATAACTTCAAGATATGGCAGAATATACCATATTCTGCAGTAACAACCATGAAGACAAATATGATAATCAGGACTCATAGGAGAAGATTGAGATAAAAGCCAGCAGAACAGAAAGCATGGGAGACTTCAAAGTCAAATATAGTCCTCAGTTGTCACTGTGGCCAGCAGGTGTCTCCTGGGTTGGCCTCTAGGCAGGGGTCTTTAGGTCCTTCACAGGTGGGCAAACTCTGGAAAAATACTATCCAAGGAAGGTTTGTGCTCCAAGGTCTTGGAGCCAAGCTGAACCAGGAAGGGGACTTACCTAAGAGATCCGACAAAAGCATAACAGGGGAAAAATAAATAAATCTCATAGGGATCCAAGGGAGAAGCAAGCTTAGCGCCAACGTGCTAAACCCCCATGGATGTGAGTGAGCAGAATCCCAAGTGAAGCAGGCTCCCAAGCCCTGGACCTGAGAGCAAGTTACATTCTACACAGGTACTGGGCTCCGAGAGGTGCTCAAGCCAAGGCAAGGGTAGACGTGCCAGAGGACAGCATTGTGTGGGGCTGGCTGCAGACACATGAGGTGGCTTTAAGGGCTGGCCTCCAGCCCACAGTCATCTTTTGTAATTCTGTGGCTTCCTAACAGACGTAGTGAAAGGCTGGAGCTGAAGAGCTGAAAGCATCCTCCACTCAGATTAGCAAATTATCCCTTGAGGAAACAGACCAGGCAGCTCCTGCGATGAAGAGGCAATTAGGGAAGCTGCCTTCCCCTGAGAGAGTTGCCACTGCTGAGACGTAACCTGTGCCCCTTCGGCACACACGGCTCTGCGCTGCAGAACCAGAGATAAATAGCAAAGGCCACTGGGCTTCAGCTCCATTTATTATTATTCAGAAATAGCACTGCGGAGCTTTCTCAAAGTCAGCTGCATGATGTAGCCAGCCAATGCTGCAAGATGATTTATGGGAAAGGAGCGGAGATCTTCCCGGTGACCGCTATTATCCCAGACACGGTCAGAAAACACCGCTGGAAAAGGAAAGTGTATAACTTTATGTGACTACTGAACTTAATAAACCTAAGAGGAGGGCAAAGTGGAAGAAAGAACATGTCCAAACGAAAGTTTACAAGGCTAGAGGTCAGACAGCGGACTAGCTGTAAAACACTACACTCTGCGAGGCAAGCCCACATGGGAAGACTTCTGGTTCAAGTCCAGAGACCTCCCTGATTACCCCAGGCACGTGCTTGCCCATGATCTGGGGCTAGTTGAAGGCTGGGAGTGGAATGTGGCATCAGGAAGCTGTTGGGGTGCTCTTTCTCCCTCTCCCTCTGTCTCTCACTTGTGGAAGAAATGAACCACAGACTTAATTTTTTTTTTTTTGTAAAGCTAAAGGAAAAGGGACCACATCCCACAGGAACATGAGCAGCGTGAGTGAAAACTGCAAGCCATGGTTGTTCCAGATTACAGAGAAGGACGCCAGGTAAGAATTCCCACTTGCCTGTTGGATGGATGGAGTTAGCCTTTCACTCTTTGAACAAGCATGTCTTGAGGGCCTTATGGGAGATATTACATGTGGTATATGACTCTTCCCGCAAGGAATTTACCATGAAACTACCCAGAGAAATATACAAATAAGTACACAGAGAACCATACATAAAAAGATATTTTGTAGTTTTATCAACTGTGTTAGGGAGAAATGTTCACCTGTTGAAATATGCATTTTGTAACACAAATAATAATGTGATTGAATGTATGGAAGAAAATGAAATGAAAAAAAAAAGTATATGCTGGACCCGCGAGTGATGTGGACATTAAAAGGCTGGATCCCACATGGCCAACTTCATGGTTTAAGTTCTGGCCATGGTGGCCTGAAAAACTCCTTGGGCGTGTGTATGTGTATTCCCAAAATCCAGAGGGGAGAATGGAGGAAAAGAGATTGTGGTTTTGTCGCAGCCCTGAGGGAGTGATTTCTTACTTTCCCTCTCTTTCTGCCTCTCCAGCAAAGAGGCCAGGGTTAGAATGCTACTATGTGGATTATTCCCCCTCAATGGGCTGACGATAGAGTCCCCAAGACTATACAGAGAAGATTCTGGAAGAAGGTGCTTCAGATGGAGACAGTACATGTACAATAAGTTGACCTCTTTCCTTCCAAGATTTGCCATCTCTTGTGACTTGCCATCTCTTTCCTGCCAAGATTTGCCACCTTTGTGACTCCTACTGCCCCAATTAACAAACATTTTTGGAAGGCCAGCAGATAGTGGAGTGACTCTCACATGGCCAACTGTGGTTTAAGTCCTAGACCTGGTGGCTTGAACCTCATGCATGTGCGTGTGTACCCAAGATACCAGAAGGAGAAGGGATTGAGGCATGGCTATCCCCCCAGGGGATGACTTACCACTTTCTCTCTCACTGTCTCTGTCTCTATCTCTCTCTCTACGGTGAGCACACGCACCCTATGGCAAAAACCTCTAAACAAACACTTCTTGTGTAAGTGAAAAGAGGCTGTCCCTTCAAGCTCTGTGCAGGAGTCTGATGAGGCGGTCATGCCCACATCCTGGGCATGGGGAGAGGTATAATTTTGCTATTTCCTAGCACTCACAAGGGGGCTCTTTGAAAAAATTTACATAAAACAGATATGAAAAAAGACGATACATGAATTTTGATTTTTTTTTTCACCAAAATAAACTCCTACTTTGATTCCATTTTCGCATGCACTTTTTGAGTCCCCTGCTTTCTGAATATGTTTACAATCCCTAATGAGCCACGGGCAGTTTCCATGGTTTCTGGAGCCTCCAACCTCAACTCTGATCCTCTCGGGATCTTGGGCACACATGCACACGTGCCCAGCATGAGTTTAAGCCACTGGACCGGGGACTCAAACCATGGTTGACTACGTGGGAGTCCAGCAACATAGCCATTATGCCAACTGCTGGTCCCTCCTAGGCTGTTCTTAAGACAGACACAAAAACCCAGATGATAGGGCTCCCAAAGGACAAAAAGAGTGGCTCACAGACACATCTACATCATAATCACTGAGTGTTCCAGTTTTGGCCTGCTGGGAAAAGGGGGTGTCTGAGGTACTAATATGTATCTTCAGGGAGATGTCTTCCTTTAAAAGCAGCTCTGGAACCATGGGCTGAAGGTGAAACCAGCTTTTTCTTCCAAGTACTACCAGTAGGCCCTCCTGCCTTGCAGAGGTGTGGGTAGCTAAACTGGCTGCTCTCTGGCTCTGGCCCACCCCTTTCCAGCTGTTGGCTCATGGAGGTAGCCAGGATGCTCCTGACTCAGGTCCTCTCCTCCTGGAGAGGAAGGAGACTGGTCAGTCTCCAGGCTCCTGGAACTTGAGCTTTCCAAAGGCGGTCTGTACTCCTGGGTAATCCTGGCAAGCTAGAGCCAAAGTGGTCCAGCTTTCCACAGTCTCCTCCGGCAAGGCATGGAAGGAGCTCAGGACACCACCTGGTGACCGTCCCGGGACCAGTTAGCTGTCTATATCCACCATGGGCCAGTCTTTATGTGATTCTAAGGTCCTCTGGGGAGTCTAGGCCCCCAAAGTGGGACTCCCTAGGAAGAGGACAGTTCCCCTGTCCTCTCTGCCCTCACCCCCCATCCTAGCTCTGCACTCTCCCCAGTCACTGGAGTCAGCTCCATGCAGGAATCTTTGGCCTCAGTTCTTCCTAAAGACAGTCACTGTCCTGCATTTTATCCAACACACTGACCTGGAGGCTAATGATCTCCCTAAACCATGGTGCAAGCTGGAAAAGGCATTTCCCCTCTCTGGGTGTCAGTTCCTCATCCAAACACTAATGGGGTGAGCTTAAGTCCTGGGGTCCCTCTGCTCTGTTGTTCTGTCTGCTTTCTTCCATGGGCTGACTCCTGATGAGTGTTTACTGTCTTTCTTTCTTTTCTCAACTGAGGTTATCTCTGTCCCTCCTGCAAAGGTTAGCACACATGGACAAGAACACCACCAACCCTAAGCTTCATCTGAGCAATGCCAAGTTAAACTCCAGGAAACTGCACAGACAAGGGGTGTGGCTTATAGCACCGTTAGCCAGGACAATATGCCAGGGGCTGGGTGTACTCCACCCACTCCTAGCCTTCTTTGCCCTCTCTGGGCCCCAGGAGGCTGACCTGTGGGAAAGGCAATAATCGGTGCCCTTTATCCCCACAGCATGAGACCAGAGAAAGGGACGTTTATCTCCCCAGCACCTCCCTGCAGTATCCCCTCACCCCTCTAGTCGCCCTGTACCCTCTGCCCTGCTGTTGACAGCCCCAAGGTCCTCTGTGGCCACTCTGTACCCTGATGACACCCCTGGATTCATCTCTGCTCCAAATACCCAATTTGAGTCTCACCTGCCAAGACCCCACCAACCTGATCCTATGGTGGGAGACTGAAGATCATATGGAAAAGAGGAGGGCAGAGAAGTGACTTCAGAAGCAAATCTGTGAAGGTTCTAACATTAGGTTCATTATATTCAAATAATAAAGACAGCAAATGAAATAAAGAGACTCTGAGTGGCATTTTTACATATCTTAAATGAGCAATCGTGGGCACTGTATAATTTCCATTTACCATCTTTTGCTCACTCAAACTTTTTCAAGATTTCTCACCCCTGCAGTTTTCAATGACATGCGTGAATGTTTGCTTTGCTTTGCTGCAGATAATATGCACCCTGAGAGGGTGCATATTTTTCCCCTGTGTCTGGAATTCTAGTTAAATGATGGCCGTCTGTCTAATTTGATGGCTCCGAGCTGGTGGCTCCTGCCTGCTGTCCTTACCATCCCTCCAGAAATGCAGCAGCGTTTGATGCTTCAGGTAAAAAAGTCTGCCACCCTTATCTAACCCCTCGGGCTATTGGCCAGCACTCTCCCCAGTATACACTGGGCGCCCTCCCTGACAGCTTCCTGCTGGGGAAGGTTGAGATGCTACAGTCCTGGTATGACTGTTGGTGTCCCTGGCTGCTGTAGCCCTTCCTCCCACCCCCCAAAAAAAGAACTTTAGAGGGGTTCAAAGGGTTGGTCATTTCTTTGTCTCAGCTCCCTTCACCTCTCCCAAAGTCATGTTGCCAAAATCTTTTTTGCCCACACTGTCTTCTGCCTCATCTTCCTTTTCCTTCTAGCATCCAGTTCCTTTTTTCCTGATGTTTACCCAGAGGGAGTGATCAGAACATACTGGAACAAGAATACCCACAATGGAGGGAATGACCGATAAGAATAAACACTTGCCTGGTTGAATTCCATGGAAGACATGTTTCCTGTCCCCATTCAATCTAGCACAGCTCTGGGTTCACACAAGGGACTCAGTACATTCTAACTGAGACACGGACAGGCAAGGGACAGACTGTCCTGGCGTGCTCAGAACAGTCTCTGTTTTAGCCCTGAAAGGCCCACAGTCCCAGGCAAACCAGAATGGTGACCACCCTTTCATAGCACATCTTCTTACCCACTCAGCCTGGTACTGCTCGTGTGTGTTGGCAAAGAGCAGTCTTAGATCAGGTTGTCCCCAGGCAGAGGTCAAAACAGGGAGTCTCAGGTAGGTGATATACTGCAGGAGTGCTCTTGGCAATTCTGTCAAGTAGAAGGGTGGTGATTGGGCAAAGAGCTGGGCTCAGTTAGACTCTGGCCTCAGCCTGACCAGACAAGCAGCTCTGGAGTGTGAATGGTATGTCTGAGATCTCCCACACGAGCAGCTCAGAATCAGAGCGACATCAAGGAGAAGGATGCAGCTTGAGCTGCTGATTGCCGACACTCACAGCTCCTGGGGGACAGGTAGCTCCAACAGCAAAGGGGATCTAGATGGGGCACTAAGAGCATCCCTCATACCAACAGAGCTCCAGCCTGTACACAGGGCACCAAGGAAGTGCCTCATCACCCATTGCCAGCCAACCTGTGGCTGCCTTCCCACTTTCTAAGATGTACACAGACCTTACAAGCATGCTTCTGCCTCAGTTTTCTGGTTTGTATTCTTGGACCTGGCCTGAAACCCTTCTTGGCTAGGGCCTGACCCTTATGAGAATTTCCCAAAGTTTTCTCCAAAGACTGACTCTTACTTTTGTTCCTCCAGACTCAGCTGGGATTGTGCTTTAAAACTGCTGAAGCTTTGGATCTTTAGACCCTCCTTGAGCCTGAATAAGTATATGGACCCAAGCAAGCACTGGGCAGACAGAGGACTCCATGGAACCCTAGCCCTGGAAGCACTGCAGGTGGGAGGTGCTCTAACCCTGGGCTTGCCTGACCTGGTGATAGATTCAGCCTGCTGTGGAGGTTCCAGCATGCCGTGCAGCTGACCTATGTGTATTTGAACAGAGTCAATAGCACAAGGCTTTTAGAATTGCAATTTTTTAAAAAAGTACTGAAACATAGGCATCATGGACCTTGTAGCAGATGTTATCAATGCCCCTGACCCCATATTCTTGGGGCCTCCTCTCTGCAAAGTGCTTCCCCCACCAACACCTCGTCTATTATATCGGATCATCAGAAAAGTCATGACATTTTTTATTTTTAGAAGTTTTTGCTATAGGGCGCATGTGCTCATCAGACAGAGAGATAGAAAGCAAGAAATCACACCCCAGTGGGGATGGCCATGTTGCAATCCCTTCTCCTCCATTCTCCTCTCGGGATCTTGGGTATGCATGCACATGCTCCCGGCGTGAGTTTAAGCCACCAGGTCCGGGACTCAAACAGCAGTCGACGACATGGGAGTCCAGCAACATAGCCATTACGCTAACTGCTGGTCCCCATTGTGGAGCGCCCCTGCCCATCGCCCTCAGCACCTATTTCAAAATGGCGCTCAACGGAAGCCCGCTGAGCGCTCAAAGCAGTAAACAACTTTAAGGAAGTAGGGCAGTGGGGAGCGTGGAGAGCACGGGAACACCGCATGCAACCAATCCTCTTTCGAGGACTGGCTTCCGTGCACGTGGACAATGATCTGATTGGCCAGGGGCCCTTTATAAGGCCCTGGGGCGGGGAAGAGAGGAGGAAGAAGACTGTACAGAGCCTGGGGTAAATAAAGTGCTGTAGAGAAGACCCTCTACGGATCGTTTGTAAAGCGACAGTTTTCCTCATCCCTTTCTATGCCTGTTTGAGATCATTGGTGTGTCTTTGAAATTGAACTCCCTCACTCAGTGATATTATCTGTGGTTATGGAAGTGAAAATAAAATTAGAAAGAAAAAATCTGACTGGCCCATTCTGTAGCTATGGCAGTCGTAATCTTGACTGGAAAAGGCTCAAGCTTTGGAGTCAGACTGAAACTTTGGTTATGCTCCTTAACCATGTTAAGTTTTAACTTTCTTGTTTTTAAGTTGAGGATGATGCCAACAATATAATTATTTTGCACACTTGGCATGAAGATTAAACAAGATAGTGTATTAAGTATCCTCAATAAATATTGCTTATAATTACTGTTTTTATTATTGCTTTAAATTGTTTAGCGAGATCATGGAAGAACACAGGTCATAGGTTCATACCTCAACCAACACTCACTATTCCAAACCTCTTTAAGAAAAAAAAAAAAAAACTAAGATAATCTTTGTGAACCTACAAAATGTTTAAGTGTGTCATTTCCAACTCTCATCTAAGTATTATTTCTAAATAATTTGGTAATTCAACCTTTCTTCTTGTTACATTTCTTTCTTCTATTGTTATGCACTGTCCATAGTGTTTTCCATATCCTGCAATTATTTTTTCCATTCCTTTGCATTGCTTATTGTCTCAGTAAGATACTCCCATCCTTGTTTGTTTTTCCTTTAAGATAATAAGGATTTGACTGTGAACTAATCTTACATCCCTGTCAAAGAGACAAAAGGAAAATCCTAAAAGTGACAGAAAGAAAAGTATTCCATGAAAATGGATTTGCATATATAAAGAGCCTGTTCCAGTTATTTACTACTGTGTAACTAACTACTCAAAATTTAGTATACATAATTAAGTAACAATAATTATATCTCACAAATTTTGTAAGTCAGACATCCTGGTAAGACTCAGTTGAACAATTTTTCTGCTTTTTTGGCCTTCACCAAAGTTATTTATTTGTACTCAGATAGTAGATAGGCTGGCCTGGGGAGTCCAAGATGGCTTCACTCATGTCCCGTGACTTACAGTAATGGCTATAAAGCTGAGCTCAGTGGGTGCTTTCAACCAAAGTGTCTGCACATGACTTCTGCATGTGGCTTAAGCCACAAAACAGGATCTCAGAGTAGTCAAATCTCTTACAACTCAGTACTCTAAGTGGAAGTGTTCAAGCAAACAAAGGTAAAGCCTCATTACCTTTTATGACCTAGCCTTAGAAGTCAGGCAGCACTACTTCTACCACACTCTACTGGTTGTTTAGAACAGTAGGACATTCCACCATGATTGATAATGCTCAAATAAAAACAAAGGAAAAAAACTTCACAAATAGCTGATTGAAACCAAACTGGAGTATAAAGAAAGTAAATCAAAATAAATGAAATAATTCTAACATTTTATTAGCCACACTCCAAAATATATAAATTCTTTATGGGCAATGTGATATAATATAAAGCCTTAGAAGCCTAGAAATTATCAACATCAACTCTACCCGAGTCGATCCAGAGCTGGCCCGCACCCTCACGTCTTGGATAGCCCAAGCCCCTGCACACCTGAAAGAGTGGGCGGGAATGGGCTCCCTGGCACTGTTGATCGTGTTCCTGTGTGCTCTATGCCTCTTCTGTCTAGGTAAAATGCTCCGCCAACAAAGGCGTGATCGAGCGCTTGTAGCACAAGCATTTGCCACTATTGAAATAGGACAGTTGCCAGAGATCTGGCTCGTGGCTTCAGGGCAACCCTAATGGCA
>NW_006204627.1:1463074-1464804 GCF_000334495.1 Tupaia belangeri chinensis | reverse complement strand
TGGAGAGCACGGGAACACCGCACGCAACCAATCCTCTTTCGAGGACTGGCTTCCGTGCACATGGACAATGATCTGATTGGCTAGGGGCCCTTTATAAGGCCCCGGGGAAAGGGAAAGGAGGAAGAACTTCTGTAACATAGCCTGGGGAAATAAAGTGCTGAAGAGAAGACCGTCTCCGGAGCCGTCAGTTGCACGACAACCCATGACATTTTTTTTATGCAAAAATGCATCATGATTTTTCCGATGACCCAATAATTGCCAGGATGTTTTTCCATGGGATTATTTAAACCCACAGAAGCCTGTTTTGCACTAGCACTTGGAGGGCCAGAGTGCTAGAATTTAACACCCCAGGAGAAACGTTCAACCAACAACCAAAGAAAAATAGTACGTACATATCCCCACATGAGGCCAGACGGTGGTGCTATGGTAAGACACAAAACTCTGAGGCAGACTCACATGAGAAAGTTGCCAGTTCATGACTAGAGACCTCCCTAAGTATGCCGGGCACACACCTGCCCATGATCCTGTGGTGTTAGGAGCCTCTTGGGGATGCTGTCACTGTCTCTCTCTCTCTCACTCATGGGAAAAATAAACTAAAAAAAAAAAAAAGAAAAAGAAAAAGAAAAACTCACTCATTTTCTCTTCGGGGAATAATTCTGAGACCTACGTTTTACACCTGTTTTCCACAATTTCCCCATGGGATTAAGCTCTACCTACCCACAGTGGTGCCTGACCGCTCTTACTGGCTGCTTCCTGTCCTGTCCTATCTTCCAACCCTACTGGTCTATCTGGAACTTCCTAAGTAAGAGCTTCCTTGTCTCAGGGAACAGCCCCATGGTGGGTGCCTCAAGCCTTCTTTAGATTGCTACTATACACTCTGAGTCCAGGGCTCAGGCTCCCTGTGGAAATTCTTCCATGCTGGCTCTGCCGAGTGGTCCTAGTAAGGAAATAACAGTCTAGCCAAAGAGCCTTCTGGAGTTGTGGATGCCCCATTAGGATTCTGAGACACTCCACTTTCTCTAGAGGCCATTTGATCCTGGGAGGTGATTTTAATCAGGGATTTGATCATCCTACAGATGATTCCTTGTTCACGCTCATTCTTCTCCAGCTCCCTCAGGTCCCTTAACAACATTAGACTGCAATTTCAGGTTTATATAATTTGGTGCTTAATGCACCTTACCACTAGCCCAGAACAATTGAAGTAACTCACTGAAGTGCCCGCTTCACATCAGAGCTGCTCCTTCCCAGAATCCTCCATTCTGGCTTTGCAGCTACACCCAGGACTCCCACAGGCAACAGAGGATGACCAGGGAGGATATCTACTCCAGAGGCCCATCCCCAGGTGTGTTAAGACCCAGGACTTCTGCCACTCTTGAAGGGGAAGAACATGGAGTCAGTTACATAGGAGAGCCAGGTGGATCCCACCCTGACCTCCTTCTGAGCCTGGGCACCTCCACTGATCAGCAGTGCCTATCTATACAAATGTCCATATAAGATTCCCCTCAAATGTCTCACAGGTATGTCACATTCAGCACATCCAAACCTTAACTCCATCTTACTCCCCCAACCTGTTTCCCCTATTCTTCCCTGCCCATCTCAGCAAATGGCACCATCATTCACTTCATTGTTTAAACCAGAAACCTGAGCTTCATCTTCAATGCTTTCCTTTCCTCCACCCCACATTTAATTCGTTAGCAAATCTGGACAGAGCTCAAGTCATTCTACTTTTC
>NW_006204627.1:1457242-1462927 GCF_000334495.1 Tupaia belangeri chinensis | reverse complement strand
TTTCCCTATGGTGACCATGGTCCAAATAACATCATGTCTTGCCTGAAATATTGGCCACAGACCCCAAAAGGATATCTTTGTTGCCATCCATCCCAAACTACTTACAGAATGGTCAAACACGCTGCTCACATCATACCTTACTCCATTTAGAAGCACCATGGTTGCCCATTGCTCTGAGGGTAGGTACTATTCCCTGAGATCTTACAGGACAAAGCCCCTTGCCCAATTCTTCAATACCACCTCAGGCTATGTTTCCCCCTCCTAACCACTCTCTAGTCATATTTGACTTCCTGTCGCTCAAAGAACGTGTCAGGCTCTCTCCCACCTCGGGGTCTTTGCAGGTGCTATTCTTTCTGCCTGTAACACTTTTCCCTGCCCTTCACATGGTAGTCTCCTTTTATCCTTTCCAGCCCAGAAAGACCTTCTCTAATCATCTAACCTAAAGCACATCCCTCCCCAATATTTGATTCCTTTCATCCTCTCTCCACATTTTATTTTCTTCATAACATCCTGCTTATGTCTTTTACAGTATTTATCAAGGCCTGTAATAATGTGATTTATTTCTTGCTTGTATCCCACACCAGACTCTAAGTTCTAGAAAAGCAGAGCTGAGTTAGTCTCGTGTTCTCAGTACATAGCACACTGGCCTGGTAGGTGACATATTGGTTTTCTGCTGCGGTGTTACAAAACACTACAAACTTCCCAGTTTAAATCACCATTAATTTCCTAATTCATAGTTTCTGTAGGTCATAAGTCCAGGTATGACATGACTGGATTCTCTACTCAGAATGTCCCTGAGCTGACATCAAGGTGTCAAACCACCACTATAGTTCTCATCTGGGGCTTAGGGTCGGGTCCCCTTCTAGGCTCACTAGTTGGCACAGTTCATATCCTGGCAGTGGTAGGACTAATGTCCCCAGTTTCCTGCTGGCTGTCAGCAATGATGGGCTGCCCACAGTTTCCTGCCACCAGGCCCCACAGGCAGCCCACAGCATGAGTGTCTTTTGTGTTTCAGGCCACCAGGCATCTCTCTGTGACTTCCCCTTCTGCCACAAGTTGGAGAAAACTCTATTTTCAAATGGCTCATGTGATTAGGTCAGGTCCACCCAACTGATCAGGGATTTTAATTACATCAGCAAAGTCCCTTCACAGACAGCACTCAGATTGGCATTTTTCTTTTTTCTTTTTTTTTTGGAGAGGTCTTTGCTATAGGGCATGTGTGCTCACCAGAAAGACAGAGACAAAGAGACCGAAAGTGAGAAATCACCCCCCCCCAAGAGGGGATGGTCACACCAAAATCCCTTCTCCTCCATTCCCATCTCGGGATCTTGGGCATGCATGCACATGTGCCCAGCATGAGTTTAAGCCACCAGGTCTGAGACTTGAACTGCAGTCAATTACATGGGAGTTCAGTGACATGGCCATTATGCCAACTGCTGGTCCCCAGACTGGCATTTTTGATGGAATAACTGGGAGAAGTGAATATACACCAGAGGCCAGAAATCTCAGGGGCCACCTTAGAATTCTATTTACAGAGATCAATAAATATTTGCTGAATAAAAAATGTGTCTTCTTTGAGCCACCAATTTGTAGAAGCAGTTTCTCCAAACCCACGTGAGACTATCTCAAGGTATAAGGCAGGCAGTTAGCCAGATAGATACATAACAAAACAAAACAAAAAAACTGATGAGAAATCTGAGAAAGAAGAAGAGGAACCATTGAACCTGGAGCTGGAAAATGTGAGGTCAAGTCCCGGGTCTGCCTGTATCTTCTTATTTGTTTGTTTATAGTTTTTGCTATAGGGCATATGTGCTCATCAGAGAGACAGAGGGAAATAGAAAGGGAAAACAAGAGAGCACTCCCCAGAGGTGACAGCCATGTCATAATCCCTTCTCCACCATCCTCTCGGGATTTTGGGCAAGCATGTTGCTCTAAGTGCCAGGTCAGAGACTCAGAATGCACAGTCATACATGTGTGATCCAGGTGCCTTAACTGCCATATGACTGGCTGGCCCTGCCATTATTGTGATGCAATACGTTTGGTGAGTTATTTAGCTCCTCTGATCCTCGGTTCTTTTATCTCTAAAATGGGCATAAAGTACTTATATTATGGAGTGGAAAAATTCAATTCGCCCATCAGTCTCCCACCCACCCATCTATGACTCTCCTATGACTCCAAATGGGAGGAGTCATAGTACTCACCCACACATGTACTCATGCATCGATCCATCCACCCATTCATGCATCTAATAACTGCAGATTAGTATCTACTGTCTGTGGGAGGAGTCATAGTACTCACCCATCATGTACTCACCCACCCATGCATGTACACACCCACCTATCCATGCATCCATCCACCCAACCATGCATCTAATAATTGCAGATTAGTATCTACTGTCTGTGCCACTGAGGTTAGACCACCATCTTATAATTACAAAGCTGGAGGATGGGATTTGTTTTTCCTGCCATGTGGGATTCAGGAAGTCAGCAAGCAGCAGTGCTTCCCACTGCTAGGCTTGTGTGCCACAGGAATGTGGAGTGCTCGGGTCCAGAGGGCAGCAACTGGGCACCTCAGACTCAGTGGGAACTCACTCCACAAAGATTAAACAACAACCTTGAATGTTCTTTTCAGAAAAAATAATATCACTTCAGCCAATATCTCAACCTCATGCCTGAGTAGCCTTGGTCAAGAACACTCGGCAAACAACTTTGTTTTCTTTGATTCTCTGCATTAGTTCTCATTTTTAAGCCAAATGAAATTTGACAACACAGACAAGCTTGCAAGCACACTCAATCCACGAGAAAGGAGCCCATGGCTAGCCAGAAGCCTCTCTCAATGCTGGGGAACATGTTCCTTTCCTCAGTGATTATGCACCGTGGGGCACGTGTGGGGGTAAATGCCACCACAGGGCAGTCTGGCATTAAAATCTGCTCTCTTTGCTAGAATATTCTGTTGGGACAGTCAGAGTCATTTGGTGACAAGTTAATTCCCCATCTGTCTGGGGGAGAACCCTCTCTGTCCCCTTCTGATCTCATCTTCAGGATCTTTCGATCGGTTCCCCCTGAGACATGGGTCAGGACATTCTGCAGAGGATGCTGGGAGCCTCATCTTCACCATTGACCTGCCAAAGTTACTCTTGTTAATTTCCATTTGGCTCAGTGCCCATGTAAATGCTGAGTCCTGATGTAATTTCAATTCATTTCTGTCACCCCATCAAATGCACCAGGTGAGGATGGATTTAAAGATGCGGGTTTATAAAGTTTCAACTCACATTCCTTCCCCAGATGAAAGAAATATGGGCCTGTGGTTTATCCTGGCTCTCATTTGGCTTTGACATGCTGTGGTTGCTTACTCCCAGAAGACCACCCCTACCACATCAGCCACAACGACCACAGACACACTCCACAACGCTCCCTCGGGTGACAGGTGCCCAGCAGGACAAGTGCAAGAGGAGATGCAGGGGAAAGGAATTAGGCAAGCTAGGGCATGCCTGCTGGACTGTACCACAGCCAATGACAGCCCCACACCCTGGGCTGGGCCACATGGAGGCCTGAGACCTGCCTCCCTGCCCTGCCCCCTGCCTGGGCTGCTGCTCCTGCTCCTGCTCCTGCTTCTACTCTCAGAAGTCCTGCTGCCCAAAGTGACCTCACACCGCCTGACCCATTGGCAGTCTGGTCAGCATTCCCAGGTGCTGGGCGCTCCCTGTTGCCACACCTGGCCTGGACCAGGGGACCTGATTCAAGTTGTTTCCAAGGTCTTACGATATAGAAAAATCACTCACCGAAACTGCATCTGATTTTTTTTTTCCCCTTTAAGTAGACACTAGATTAGTAATGCCCTCTTTCACTCTGGGGTGGTACATCATTCCATACATACTCATCTTGCCTACATGCATTCTTGTGTCTCTTGATCAATTTCCCCCAAATCCCCTCACTCCCCATCCTCCCAACCCTGTGCAACCTCTTAAATCGACAGTTGCCCTCTCCACTTTTATGCCATTGAGCTCCTGAGTCTCTGCCACAGAGGGTGGATATCCAGTATGAGTCAAGCTAGGACACCAGTGTTGGTCTTTCCAAGACTGACTTATTTCACTTAGCATTCTATCTTCTAGATCCATCCAGTTTATAGTAGAATGAATATGAAAGGTGCAGAATATAATGTGATATTCTTTGTTGAAGACAATGAATATGTTAATACCCTTGATTTGATCATCACACACTTTATGCATACTTTAAAAAGCCATACTGTACCCCATAAAGATGTACAATGATTATATGTAAATCAGAACTTACATATGTTAAAAAAAGAAAAGAAAAGAATGACTCTGAGTCTACAACCTAGGGACGGAATCCACACCATGACTGTAAGACCAAGTGCCTTTCTATAAGGTCACCCTGGAAGGGGCCGCTCTGAATCAGCATAATTAAACTATATATCAGTGCCCCATGATGTCCCCAGATGGTGCAGTAGCAAAGGGACACTGCACATAGAGTGGCTAATGCAGCCTGTCTGAGTGGCTGCTCTTCAAGACAGGGAAAACAAGCAATTATGAGCGGGGAAAGGGAGAGGAAGCGAGTGCACAAGAAGGAGTTTTCACCAGGGATACCTGTGATAAACAGCACTCTAAGAGAAGCTTCTAGTTCTCAGACTGGAAGCCAGCATGGCAGAAGCAGCAGACAGGCAGCCCAGGCCGTGTCTGGCTTGTTCATATGGCTTTTTCAGCCCACTAAACATAAAAGTGTGGACTTCCAACCTGAACAATGCAAGTCCTGCAGGCCAGCAATAAGCTGGAGCCTCCTGGTGAGTAAGAGGCTGAGCTAGAAGTCCATGGGTTTCACAGTATGGAGACCAGAGATGCCCAAAACAAAGGGAATCTCATGTCTCTGTACAATGGCCATCCCCCCCCAACCCCCACTGTGGTTGGCTAGAAATATTTCCTCACTCCAGCAATACAGAGGGGTCAAGAGTCAGCCCTGGGGCCATCCAGGAAAACAAGGCTTCCATTAGTGGCTGCACAAAACAAGCCTTCCTGCCCTGTTCCAGAGCTTCTCTTCCTGAAACTGACTTTTTCTTTTAGCTCTTTGGCTATGAGCTCCTAAAATCAAGTAGACCAGGTCAGTCTACACCCATGCCAAAAGCAGGCTGTCCAGTATGTCTCTTTGCCTGTCATGGTCCCTGGACCATCGCTTGCCAGGAGCAGGAACCTGGTTCACCGCTGCCCCCTCTAGTGGAGCTCAGAGCCTAGTACTCAACTAGTGGAGTGACTGCATGTCAGTGATTACAGGAGCAGAGAGCTGGAGGTCCCTGATGGGCCTGAACAACTGGCAAGACAGTCCCTAAAAACAAAAATAAAGAGGAGCTGGTTCCCCAATTTAGGGCTTCTCAAAGTAAAACAGGGCCTTGATGAGTAAAAATAAATAAAAATCAACCTAGACGTTTGTACCATCTTCTCACCCCCAGTACTGTCTCCACTCCAGCCCTGGCTGACCATGAGACAGGAGGAGCCCTGAAAGCTAACTCTGCAGGACAGATGGGGACGACAGTTGGGTGGCCATAGGATTTGGCTGTTGTCCACACACTCCTCTTTTTGCTGAGTGCTCAGACCCTGAAGCTACTGGAGACCACCAGGTCACTGCTTGGCTTGGGGCAGCCTTTCAGGAAATCAGTTCCTCCAGAAAGCACTCA
>NW_006204627.1:1450367-1457210 GCF_000334495.1 Tupaia belangeri chinensis | reverse complement strand
CAGCAGGAAGTGTGTGCTGTGTGGGGCTTCAGGCTGTTTCAATACTTGGGAAAGCAGAGAGGGGACCTCAGCTTACAAGCAGTGCCGTGCTCGGCAGTACTTATCGTCAGTACCAGAGTTTGTCTTTTTAAGCTGCTGCGCAGGATAGGCAGAGGGCCAACATGGACCGGGAACCTGTTCCTGCTGGCTGCACTGCGGGCCCAGGCAGCATTTCCTGGCCTTTCCCAGGGACAGCTTGCCTCCCAGCTGTTGGCAGCCAGACCAGAGCCTCACCTGAGGACACAGAGACACCTCTCTTGATCACTCATTCAACTTTATGTTCCAGTTCGAGGAATTTCCCCTTTGACAGATGGTCGTACTGCTGACCAGAGGGCGGGATTTGCATGCATTTGATCCCTGCCAGCTTTGTTTATCAAAAGCTGGTCACCTTGGCTGGTCTGTAAAGCAGAAGCCTTCTTGCTGCAGATTCTTACAGAAAGTAGACAAGCTAAGGAGAAAGCAGAACCTCTGCCCTCCCAGGCGCTGTCCTTGGTCAGTGAGGAAGTGTGTTGGGGACTTCCTGATTTCCTGACAGTTATCTTCCTCACATAAGCCCATCGAGGGGAGGGGGTGACCTGGACTCAGGCAGGTTCGGCAATGTGGCATGCCAGGACCCAAACAGAGCGGCTGACGAGGACAGAGGAGATGCTGGCAACAGCCTCGGGGCTGGCTCCCACAGCGTGGTGCCCCAGGGGTCTGTGCACACAGGCATCACTACCTAAGGATGCTTGTTTCCGGAAGGCGAGTTTATCAGTAGGAAGTTCCAACTCCCAGGATGCAAGAAGCCAGGAGGATCAGATCACGGAGTAGGGCCCAGGTGGGTGACCCAGGGAGGAGAGGCTAGCACCCTGAAGGATGAGATTTGTCCAGGGCTACATGACGGGCCAGGGCCCAGCTTGGGGGCTGAAGTGGTTGTCAGAGAAGGCTCCATTCCAGCAGGGAACTGTGGATTGGTGGGGAGCAGAGGCAGAGGGCCCCATGCAGGACCAACTGAGAGGTTAAGGAAAGCTGGAGTTTAGAGACCAGCAGGTGTAGGCAACTCACCCCAGGCTGCAGCAGCTCTGTAAAGACCAAGCCACACACTTGGGAGAAGAGAAAGGAGCTCAGCAGAGGTAGGAGCCAGTCAGACTACTGGCACATGCGACCTTAACGTGAATCACAGAAAAGCACCCCTTTGGGATGTCCACTAAGAAAAAAGGCACTTCTGAGACAGACTCATACCAGGATGCACAGTTCAGCAAGTGGAGAACGGGGTCTACCTTTTTTATTTTTTTATTTTTTGGAGAGGTTTTTGCTATAGGGCGTGTGCACTCGCCAGACAGACAGAGAGACAGAAAGCGAAAAATCACCCCCCAGGGGGGATAGCCATACTGCAATCCCTTCTCCTCCATTCTCCTCTTGGGATCTTGGGCACGCACGCACATGCACCCAGCGTGAGTTTAAGCCACCGGGTCCGGGACTCAAACCATGGTCGACTATGTGGGAGTCCAGAGACACAGTCATTAGGCTAACTGCTGGTCCCAACAGGGTCTACCTTTTATCGCCCCACGTGCTGCTAGCCATGCCTGAGTGAAGGGCACAACCTACAGAACCCAGTGTGGTGGCCCTGAGTGGTGAATTCAGAAACCAACACAGATGAACCATCAAACACACACATATCTGCTTCCCTGCCATCCCCATAGTCACCGACCAAAGCAGGGTCCAGGCCTGGCACCAGGGCTTGAGTTGGCAGGGAGAGGCAGGCATGTGCTCCCTGGAGCAGCCAGGAGCTCAGGGGCCATATAAGTCACTGAGTAGGGGCTTGGGAGAGTGATTCTGGAGAGCACCAAAGAGATGAACCTGTGGCCCAGACCAAGGCCCGGTGATAATGATGTAGCGGGTAGAGGCACCCAGGTAGTAAGGAGCAAAGGCAAGAGCATCCAAGACTTTTGCAGAATATGAAGTCTTTGAGAAGTTCATGAAAAAATGTGTATGATTAAAACAACAACAACAAAGCAAAAACCTATCCATGGATTTCAAACATTTTTACACCAAAATAAAATTTTACTTTAATTCCACTTTCCATCAACTTTTTGAATACGCTGTGTACAGTACTGGGCTGCCTCAACCTTGAGGTTCTGGGTACCAACTGCTGGTCTCATGAGTTGGGGCTGCCTGCCCCCCACAGTCAAAGGCATAGGGGCCAGCAGTTACAAGATGCCTCAGCCTGAGCAGGCCAGGGAAGGCTGGGGCTGCCAGCCCACACGTCTGGCTGTGTAAACACCTTTAAGCTGCCTGAGTCTTGCTTGTAATTCGATTAGCTATATGAGATTCTTTAAGCTCCATAAAACACAATACTGCTGGACCATTCTTTTCCTCTGCCTTTTTTTTTTTCTTTTTGCAATTATTCCAGCTGCATGCAAAGCTGTTGGTAGCTTTACAGCAAGTGAGCACCTCTTGTATCGGACAGCATCTCTGAAACATTAAACAATGATTAGGCAGGCTCTGGGCCAAGGGACCATGAGGGTTTTGCAGGGGGTGGAGGGGGACCCAGCAGCTGGTGGCAAGCCATCTAGGAGCACTAAGTCTATTTCATCACTATATTGTGATTTTCTCACCAACAATCATAAATAATGAGTCACAGTTGTGCTATTACTTGTCATTCATCAGGATTTTGAAAGTGGCTCCAGGTAGCAGTAGGTGGTGGAAGAAACTCAACCCACTGTGAATGGGAACTTGCACAACATGGCTCACAAAAGACACCAACCAGGTGCACATAAGCTTGCACAGGTCGCTATGCACGCTCACCACCAGGTGCACATAAGCTTGCACAGGTCGCTATGCACGCTCACCACTGCATATGCCCAGGCCCACTCCCACCCACAAGCAAACTTGCACAGACACACACATGCTCACACATATTACATGCTCATATGCATACAGATACACACAAATGCATGTGCTCTCATACCATACATCCATGCACATACATGTCCATGTTCACACATGCTCACGTGCATATACACACATGTGGAAGAATACATGCACAGGCATGCCAACTCCTCCCTTTTTCAAGTGGATGAGGAAGCCGTCTTCCTTTCACAGGGTGACCTAAAGCTGCCAACTCTTCACCTTTCTCTCTGACACAAGACTAAAAGCATCTATGTAACATGGCTCATCTTCTTACTGAATCCCAGCAAAGCTCCAGGCAAGGAGTCAGCCCTGCTCTTTTCGTTTTCTTTTTTGCCTCTTACTTCACTGGTCCTGCTGCCCAACAACATCTGTCTCTCCCCAGAGAGGACAACATTCAAGTAAGTCTTTTGGAATTAGAGACCCTGGTGCATTAGAGGCAGCCTTCTTAAAATCAAGAGTGTAGACTTAAACCAGCCAGCCAGCCAGGGGTTCAAATTCCACCTCTGTGTGACTTTGGACAAGTTCCTTGACTTCTCTGTGCCTGTTCCCTTGTTACATAAAGTGACATTGCTAAAGGTTCTTATCACTCTCATAGGGTGCTGATTGTACATGACATTCATAGACAGGTTCTGGCACATACTGAGTGTTCCTTGAGCTAGGATGCCAGATCAAGACAGCATCTAGCCTGAGAGTCACTCCAACTGAGGCAAAGTTGAGGGAAAATGGGGTCCAATCCCATCCCTGACCACTGGGTGGTGGTCTAGCCAGGCACCTGAAAGTCAGCCTGGGATTCCTACTTATTTACACTTGCCTGCTGCCCAAAACTGAAGTAGATCCAGGACCCCAGCTCTCCCCTGTACCCAAAAGAGGTAAGTGTGTTGGGGGTGGGAGAGTGACATACACTGGGACTGCAGGACACAGGGTGGCCCTTTTAGTGCACGGGTGGTTATCCTGGCTCTGCACTGTGCTCCCTAAGAATCAACTGGGGGTGCTGGATGTCAGTGGAGAGCAGATAGGAAGGGGCCTGTGGTCATCTGCCCTTTAGTCTCCACAGCATGGTAAGGAGTAGGGATATGAGTTTGAATTCCTGGGTGTAAACTCCTGCCCTACCACTTTCTGGCTATGTGCCCTTGGGCTATGGGTGTTCTTTCACCTCCCTGAGGCTCAGCTTCCTCATCTATGACTTGGAGATGTTGACCACACCTACTTCCCTGGAAGATCAGGACTATTCTTTTGTCAATAGAACTGACTGAGTGATACCAAGGGCTAGACACTGGGCTAGCTGGTAAGATACTATGACTACCAGGATCCTGCTCTTCTTAAGTTGTCACCTAGACTAACCTGTACTAGGTCACTCTTGTAACTCGTGTAACCTACACTGAGACTGCAGGACATAGGGTGGCCTGGGAGGGAGTCAAGGTGTGTTCAGGGCCCTATGATGGGCTGTCCATCTAACCCAGGAATGGTGCAGAGCAGTGGAGGTCTTCTGGAAGCAGTAGCAGTTGAGCTGACCTTGAAGCATGGAGCTAAGCAAATGGTGTGGGGTGGGGGAAGACATTCCATCCCAGAAGAGGACTAGGCAGGACACATGTGCAGGGAAACACCAGAGACCTACTGGGGTTGCCTGGCTGTGGAACACTGTGCCATGTACAGCACAGATAAGGGGAAGAACTGAAGACTGGACAAAGCCGGGCAATAGCTGGGGTGGAGAAAGGAGCCCTGACTGGGGTTTGAAGACATGGGTCGTTGTTCAGCTTTGCTGCTCACTAATCATGGGACCTTGGCAGGCTCTAAAGAGCCTCAGTTTCCTCCAAGAGTAGCTGAAGTTCGAATGACTGACTCTGAGTTCTGCAGGCCTTTGGCCATCAGTCTGTCCCTCTGACACTGTGATGGGGTAGTTCCATTCTACCTATCCCTTGAGGTCTGCCTAGTTCTGTGCCTTCTGGTAACAGATAGGGAAGGCTTCGAGCAAACATGGCCAGTGTAAAGGCAAGACTCAGAGGTAAAGGAACTCCATGATCCGGGAGAGAGACAGCTCAGTCCCAGCCTCCGAGCATAAGCAGTGCAGGAATTGGCTCTCCTATCGGAAGGCAGCAGATGACAGCATCAGGCTGGATCTAGGGTGGGCAAGTCATTGCCAGCCAAGAACACATCGAAATCTCCAGGGACTGGGATTCTTCAAAGGGTATTTGATATTACAGTTGCTTTGATGTGCTTTTAGTCACAAAATTTAGATTAATTTTGAAATTTCAAATGACATGAAAGAATGGTGTATGATTTTTATGTTTATCAAAAGAAGACATGTGTTCAAATAGGACACCAAAAATTAGTATAGCAAAGAAAATGTTGTGTTTTCAGAAGTGGAGGCAGGTGAACCGTGCAATGGCATGACTGAGGGTCAGCTGGTGAGGGAATCTGAAAGGGTGACACTGAATCAGTAGTTATTGCACACCAGGTAGTGAAGGCCTGGCAAGGAAGGCTTAGTGAGGAAGACACCTGACAGCTCTGTACACCTGCTGGGTTTAGAGTTTTAAACACCCATGCCCCTTCCATTGTGCATTATCTCATTCAAGCCCCAGACAATCCCTGAGGTAGGAATTATACACCTCGATTTTATAGGTAAGCAAAACAGGATTTGGAGAGGTTGAGAACGCACAGCTAGGAAAGCTAGGAAGGAGCTAGAAAGAGCTGGAACCAAGACGCTGGCAGAATGCCAACTTCTTCTGCACTCTTCCCAGTGGAGCGGGCACGTTGCCCTTAAACAGTGGCTACCGTCAGCTCTTACCATTATCATTGTTGGGTTATTTCTATTGTTGTCACTTTCACTCACCCTGAGGGCACCCTCAGCACCCTGCAGCTTACCTAGACTTTCACTCCCATTACCGCCTGTTACTCTCAGTGACTGGGAGGCAGACTGGACAGGGCAGAGCTAATGTCCCCACATGGCACATATGAAAATCAATGCCCAAAGACCACAACCAGAAAGTGACAGAACAGGAACTAGAAACTGAGTGTTAAGATGCTTGAGTTGTGTGTTATATTTATTTGCAGAATGCCCGATGGCAGGGACTAGATCTGATCCCTCAGTCTCACCATGCCCTTGGCCCAGGTTAGAATCTCCAGATATATTTTGTCGCACTGAGCTGAACTGGCCTGACTTGGAATCTATGGAAGTCTCATGCTGAGTGAGATGATGCCCAAGAGAAGTAACCCTAAAAATGGAGCCAGAGCCATGTTGCTCTAAGTCAGACTGAACCCGTCCTACAGTGAGTGGTGTCTTTAGACCAGAGACAGCTTGCTTCCTTTAAGGGTTCCTCCTTCTCTCCTGAGAGTTCAGCTCAGGTTGATCTCAGGGATTCCCATTACTGGTCACTTCCCTGTCCCATTCCACACAGGGACACTCTAGCCAGACACAAACCCCTTCCCACCATGCCCTTCCTCCCATGCCCTGCCTGCCCTGGGGTGCTGGAACTGAGCCTGGCTCCATGTCTGCCTCTCCACACCCATCATCGAACACTCACTGCCTCTCCCTGGCTCCCTGTTCATCTGTTCCTCCTGTTGGAGTAAGAAGGCTCTTTCTTCCCAGAGGCAATCCTTGTTTCTGTGCCCTGAACGCCATCTTCTCCTCCCTCCCAGGGCTGCTCCAACCTGGCCTCAGGGGACTCAGATGCCCCCTTTCCAGATCCACTCAATCACCAGAGGTAAGGAGAAACTCAAATTTCTTAAAAGCTCTCTAAGCAATTCTAAAATGCACTCAGAGTCTTGAGAACAGCCTGCCTTTTAAAAAAAGAAAGAAATAGAATAATATAAGATACAATAGAATTGAGCATAGAACAGAATAGGATAGAAATAGCAGAGTGCTTTGCACATTGTAAGGGTAAGTTTGGTTTTGTTTTTTTTTTTTTTTTTTTG
>NW_006204627.1:1442694-1449514 GCF_000334495.1 Tupaia belangeri chinensis | reverse complement strand
ATTGTAAGTGTAAGGTTGTTTTTTTTTTTTTTTTTTTTTTTTTTTTAGTTTTGTTTCAATCGTTTGTATAGCTGTGGCTGGTGTCGTCCTGGGTCATGATGCAAATTTATTTCTTGCTGTAGATTCTGGTAATTTGGGGGGTGGAGGGAGGAATATGGCTCTAGTTTCCATGAAAGCTCCTTTGATTTTCTTCTACAGTCGAAATCCCTGATAGAAATAACTCTCCTTGTTGCCTGTTCTTCATGTCCATCTGGATCCTACAGCCCCCGTGCCCAACATTCCACTGAAGCTTCTTACTGAGCTTTCTGCGTCTTCCAAATCCAGTGCCTTCTTCTCAAACCCCTTGTCCTTCCACCTGTCTGGATTCATGCAAACAGATGACTCTCTTCCTCCTGAAGTTTTCTCTGACCGTGGAGAAGGCTGACTCCCAGTCATTCCTTTTCTGTCTCTGACCTACTAACCATCCTCCTTCACACATTAAATGTCCCAAATACTTGGGATTCTCTCAAGCTTCTGGGTTTTCTTTTTGTTCTCTCCCTCTTCTCTTCTGACCCTCTCTCCTCCCAGCCAATGGCCTCAATTACTCCATGCACGAGTTTCCAATCCCCTGCATTCTTCTCTCCTGAGCTGGGTTGCACCATTTGCTGTGTGTGTCTTGTGCAAGGGCGCTGGGTCAGGCACCTGGAAACTGCAGTGTTCTTTCACAATTTATCCTCCAGGCAGGTGAGGCAAGCAATGGAGGATCATGGCCCCCATTTTACAAAAGAAGAAGCAGACTTAGAGGGACTTTTCACTGGTAACTTTCCCATGGTGAATCATGACTTCAGATTTCAGCCCAGAATCCTTTTCCTTCACACCATGCACTAGAAACCCAGCACAGACAAAAGGGAAACGCATTCATTAAACTAGAACTTCTCAGCCAGAGCTGTGGATCACTAAAAGTGTTTTTTAAAAAAGCGATGTCTAGATTCCACCTCAAACCGATGAAACCAGAATCTTCTGGGAGAGCTGTTTGTTTGTTTGTTTTAACTTTATATTTTGAAGTAATTATAGATTTACAAAAATATTCAAGGAGATACTATGCACTCTTCCCTAGGGTAACATTTTATACAACTATGGTATGATGTCAAAATCAGGACATTGTTTTGCTACAATCCACAGAACTCCTTCAGATCTCTCTTACAAAATTACATATGGATAGAACTGCCTTAAGCTATGTGCACATGTGAGGGTGTATGTATAACTTACTGTGTAGTTTTGTGTCACCATCACCACAGTCGAGATATCCACAGAGGAACTGGCTCCAGGACTCCCCTGTGGATAGCCAAATCTATGGATGTTCAAGTCCCCGCAGAAAATGGCATAGCATTTGTATATCACCCAGATACATTCCCTGTATACTTGAAATCACCTCTAGATTACTTACATGATCTAATACCATGCAAATGCTATGCAAATACTTATCAATACTGTATTATTTAAGAACTAATGACAAGAAAGAAGTCTATACATGTTCAGTACAGATGCTGACCTACTGCCATGACCTCTTAGTTAAGAAGTACATCAGATTATTCCTACATGATATCTCCCAGGCCTATACCTTGGCCCTGGTTCTCACACACACACACCATGTCTTCAAGCCCCTTGCCTTCTGTGCTGCTGCAATAGCTCCCTTTTCCATTTCCCTTCTTTTAGATGTCCCTTCCCCAGTCAGGAACATAAAGTATGGCCAATCTCTCCATTGCTGGGTCCTGACCCCATTATTCTTCTGACCAAAAATGTTTAATGGCTACTATCATTTACAAATTGAAGTCCAAGCTCTTTAAGTTCAAATATGAAATCCTCTGTATCTGATTCACATTCCTTATCTAACTCTCTCAAACTCAAGATCAGCTTTCCTCCGTTTTCCATATAGATTAGGGACAAAATGGCATCCTTAAGGACATGATAAGGTTTGCCCCATGGGGAAGAAATGAGAGGCTCTAAAAGTGCTTCCTCCTAGTACTTAATTCTTTTCTCTCTGTTATGGAAAGAAGGGTCCAGGGATGTCTCTTTCTTGGGAGATGTCCTCACCCTTGGAAGGATGGTTCATCTCTTGCTTCCTCACATGTAAGAGGGGAGGGGTGCCGGCAGTCCTGGGTGGAGTCATGGGGAAGGGTGCATGGGGCAGGCTAGTTGAACTGTCTTGGGTAAGACCCTGTGGAAGGCAAGTTTTCTCAGGCATCCTTGGGTCTGAAGCAAAGTGATGGTTTTAACTGTTAGAGGTAGCTGCTGGGCCCCTGCCCAACTCCCTCATGATAGACTCCTTTAAAACCATATTGTCTGTGTATTGCCACCTTGATGTCATTTCCTTCCTTTATGCTCATAAAAAAATGAATTTAAGTGACTCGTGGGCACTGCCCTCTGGAAAGCTCCAAAATCCCTACCACACTGCTGCTCCTATGCATCTTCTTACATGATGAGAAAATTAACAGAAATTTTGCTTATTAAGAGATTAAATACATTTCAATTATCTGATATGTTTCAGCTTTAATTGATAACAAATCACAAATTGCCCATCTCAACTTCTCATTACAGCAACTGATTCACTGGGAAATTTACTACCTGACACCAGAGAATGCTCCAAAGATAACACAAGCCCAGCAACAACCATCTGGCAAACCTGCAGTCTATTTTTAGAGACTATACACCACCAGAAGCACATCTATGTAAACAGTCCTGTCAAGGTACTGTTTTATTTTGTTGGAGACCATGTCTCAAAACATGGTATTTAAATTTGTAGACAATTATGGATATGGCGTATGTGGGAGTGATTAGAGGACAATCAATGTGCCCCAAGGAAATGAATAGCTGGTCGTGGCTCAGAAGGGGAATTCATGATGTGAAGGTTTCAATAAGGTATTTGCAGGCCACTAGGGGCTTGCTTGGAACAGATGGAATGAGGACAGCAAAAAGGCTAGACGTTCAATAGCTCTGTTGTGTCCTTGGGTTATACATTCACTACATTCCCACCATGAACACCACCATGCCCTCCACCAGCACCAGCTCATCAACACCTCTACCATCGTCACACAATGCTAAGACACCACCAATGAGCAATCTTCCAGGCGAAGACCACGAGCACCACTACATGAGATGATGCTTTGTGGGCAAAACGTCACTGGAAATGCTCACACTATGCGTGGAGGGTCAAGGTCTTTTATCTGATCAGATTGCACCAGGATGTTGGAGTCATGAGGAAAGCCCTGAGGACCAGGCCCCTCTGGACTACAGAGATGGTGCACACATGATGGTGCCCTTTCCAGGGCAGTGGCCTGTATAAATTGCTCAACTCTGAGGGGACATTCCAGAGAGTGCCTTGAGTAAATGAGAACTTGAAGCTGAGCCGTCTGCTCAGATGGCAGCTCGGGAGCTCGGCACTCACCGTTGCTGCTGTTGTCGTCCACCAGGATGATCTCCTTGAGCAGGTGTGGGGGTGTGCGCTCGATGGCCGAGTGGATGGAGCGCAACAGCACTGACAGGGCCTCGTTGACGAAGATGAACACGATGCTCACCTCCGGCAGGCTGTCAGGGAATGAGAGGTTGCGGCACCTGAAAAGAAGCACGGCCAAGCTCTCAGATCTGTCAGCGACTGAACTGTAGTCAGCCCAGATGCCAGCCCACTCCATGTCTTGCTCCAGTTTTACTGGAGAGCTCAGGAGCTTCTTTCCAGGTCTTTTCTCTGATGCCCGTAACACAAGTCCTACATGTGCAGCAGATAGGCCCATGAGTCCCAAAGCCAGTTTTCCCCACAACCAAGTCAGTGACCTTCCCAGCTGAGGAGTGTGCACATGAACACCTGGTGCAGCACATGGCACCTGGCAGGTAGCACCGGAGTGTTTACAGGGAGGATGACTCAATATTTCTAAAACAACAGATGGAAAATGAATCCAAAGGAATGTCGGAGTATTTCCAAAATGGCAATCAACACCTAAGCAAGGCCAGACCTTAGGCAACTAGTCTCGTGAGAGAAAAATGTCCCGTCCCAGTCTTCTACTGCTAAGCTTCATGTTCCTTCAGTCCAGAGGGTACACTGCCCAGCCTCCTCCCCTCCCTGTGTTTCATTCCTACCAGGCTGGACCAGGCGGAGTCAGAGTCTCAACATGATGAAGGATGGAAGGACTGAGTCTAATCCCATTTCACAGATGAGGACACTCACTGCAGCTCAAAGAAGTCAAGTCCCCACCTTTGACTGTACCATGAATCAGCTGCCAAAATAGAATCCCAGCTGTGCTCTGTTGACATCTGCCCCAGGGTCCCTCCCTGAAGGAGAAATGGCTGTGGAAGAGACTGTCCCAAAAGGGCTCATTTCTCCCTAGTTCTGCTGAAACCCTGAAGCCATGTGGAGGTCTCTTACCCAAACTCACAGAAGGTTGCATGCCATTCCCCATGGAAAGAGGAACAACCATGAAATTGGACCCAAGAAGAGATCAGACAACAAGAAGCACCATGGCTCCCAAGAGCAATGTCTCCCCATGTACACACAGCTGCCATGGGTGGAAAACCCCTATTCATACCCTTTCCTGGCTGAAACTAATTGCTGGTCCAGGAGGCCTTGAGCTCCCACCTTCAGCAATACTGAATGAAAGGACAGGGCCACAGTCACTGTCCCAGGCCCTGGGCTTTAGGAGGAGGCTGCCCATACCACTGTGTGCCATGCCTCTGAAGGCTCCAGGGATTCGGGCTGGTGACCATATTCCTCAGTTGCAGAGTGGAGGTGCAGCCAGGTTAGAACATACAATAATGAGCATAATAGTGTGGAGCTTCTGTTTGACAGTAATTAAAGTGCTGCAGGGTAACCAGCACTGAGAGATTCAGAGAAATCACCGTGGGCCCCAGCCTGCTTAAGAGCATGAGATTAATAAACTAAAATCGCTGTCTCTATGGTTACCAGAAATTTACAGAAACTTCTTCCATTCTATTTCCAGCTCTCCTTCTCTCTCACCAAGGGAGTAGTGGAGACAGGGGAAAAAAAAGTTCAGCCTTTTCCCAAATCCACTTCAAACTCACAATTTTAATAAAATCATCAAATTAATAGACTGGCATAGAATTCATTCATTCTTATGTTTAAGGGAGTAAATATTTATGGAGCTTCTCCTCCCAGGCAGATACTATTGTAGGCAGCAGGGCTGTAGTAGAAAGGGGACAGAGTCACTGCCCTTTGAAGCTTATATTCTGACAGGGGAAAGAGATGAACATGGAGTGACAAAAGATGTAACTTCATGTACATGCTAAGATGAAAAAGAACACAGATGAGAGGACAGCATGGTCCCCTGGCACCTGTTCTAGAAGGAGCAGTAGGAAGGCCTCTCGGAGGAGGAGAGATTGGATTAAAAACTTATATGGTATGAAAAAGTGAGTTGTGCAAGGGTCCTGGGGGGCCAAGGGAGCAGTGCTGTGGCTGGAGAGGAGGCAATGGAGGGAGCCAGCTCACGTAACTACAGTGAAGGGAAGAAGGAGATGGGGGAGGGAGGCTGGAATGACATCTTAGGCTCATCTGGCCCATTCCAAATGTTTTTGCTGTTGCTGTAAACACAACTTTTATAGCAGGGATGAAAAGGTTTGTGGTTGGCAAATAATATCTGTGGCTAGTATTTAATTTATAATTATTAAGACCAACAGCTGGGTTTTCCTTGGGCATGAGAACCAACAGAGGTAGGTATCAGCATACAATTTGCCAGTTGTGTTTTTAAAACAATACCATACATGGGCAAACAAGTAGCACGTGGTCTCTAGTGCTTTTACAAGAGTACAGTTCCCAAGAAGGTCAATATATCAGTAGATGTTCATGGTCCTTCCCAGATAATGACTCCAGCACTAATGCCTGTGTCCCTAATACCTCCTTCACCAGGGGTTCCCTCTGCATTCTCAGACCCCACTACCCAGAGCTGCAAGGTGTTCCTAGGTTTTTCAAAGGTACAGGTTAACAGCATCCCCCCTATTCTCTTTCCATTTCAATTCTGCACATAACCACCTCAACCCCTCTTCCAAGGAGACCAGTTTTAATTTTTCCCGTAACAGCTATGGTGGTTTGTAAGCTGGTCTCCTGATGGTCTTTCTCTAAGCAAAATTGAACTGGCTTATTTGTTCTATAAGCTTAAACCCTGCTGATCACTACTTTCATATGATGATTCTTGAACATAAAGTTTCCTTAGAAAATTCTTCAGAACATAACTGAACGCCTAGTGTATTGTACTGTACACATACTTGCTATCTGTCCCCCTCTACTATCATGAGGCTCTCTGAGAGGAGGGACTTTGTTTTGCCCATCCTTAGTCCAACCATGGAGTAGGTGCTCAATGAATATTTTTGAAATGCAAAGCTATCGGGTTTGCATATTTTATATAGAGTCTACATTTTCCATGCATGCCACTAAACTCAGAATGTTCCTTTTCATTACAAACATCAACCCTCCGACAGAGCCAGGACCTCTCCACACCAGCAGGACCTTGTTCTGGCAGCCTGTCCTCTTTCTTGCTTGAATTTATGGTTTCAATTTCTCACATTCAATCTCCAGAAGTTCTCAGTTTCTTCACATTGTAATTAAGCGATCCTTCCTTGCTGAACACCCTGACCGCCTTAATTCCTTCATTCCTCTTCTCTCCTGGGAGCTGCGGGGGCCTCCTAGCAACAGGCCTCCAACTGGTGGCTTCTCTCTACATCACACGGCATTCGGCCTCTCCCTTTGGCTCTTATACACGTAACCTAAGGTGGGTCTGGGTGAGCAGAAGGGTGAAGGGTGGGCAGGATAAACAAGATGAGGTGGGATAACTTACAGGGA
>NW_006204627.1:1427706-1441572 GCF_000334495.1 Tupaia belangeri chinensis | reverse complement strand
GGGAAAGAGCATTGCAGGGAGCTTGAAGACACCCATACTGGTCTGGCTTTGCCCCATCTTGCTGTGTGACCCCCTGGTCACGCATCATGAAGCCACTTCATTTCTCTGCTGTGTCTTGGTCACAGGATAAAGGAGTAAGAAGGAATGATCGCTCACATGTTTTCTCTACAAAATTCAGGCTCTTCAAATTCACTGTGGTGAACTTTCCCTTCCTCCCAGCCAACACCTTGCCACCACCAAAAGCCTTACACCTTCATCACTAGACAGGGTGACTGACTCATTTCCATTTGCTAGGGACTTTCCCAGTATCAGCCCTGGAAGTCCCACACAAATCAGGGCATTGGTCGTGCTGTGACCAGATCACATGATTCCTAATGGCAGAGCCTGGTCTTGCTCACGGCAGCCTGCCCACTGCCCAGCACAGTGGCTGCAAACAGCAGGCATTTCCTTGGTATTTGTTGAAAACATTCCCTTTCAGATTCCCCAGCACCCACATACATACCACACAACTACACAGTGGCTGTTCCTATTATTTTGACCCGGAAGTAGAACTTCTGCGGCTGCGGGGAGGAGGCTTGAAGAGAAAGATGAGCATCTGGGCACACGGCCACATGTTTGCTGCTCATGGCCCTTGACATCACTGCAGGACACTGGACATGAGACAGGGTGGCCCTAGTCCTTCAAAAGGAATAGACTCTAAGTGCTGCCATGGAAGAGGAAGCCCAGTGCACGTGCTAAGGGTCTAGCCCCTTGCTCCTGCTATCAACCCTGCACTGGCCCCTAGGACTTGTATCTCCTGTTCTCACTGCTCAGGTGGATCCTACTGGTGGGCCCTACTCCTGCTGCTGCCAGGACCTGCCCTTGCTCTCCCAGAGCCACCCTCCTGCTTGCCCTGTGTGGCCTCTGCACACTGCTTCTCCATCACTTCTGCACGTAAGGGCCAGAGGACGTGGGAGTCTAAGCAGCCGTGCAGCTGCAGTCAGCCCTCCCATGCTGAGCTCCTGGAGATCTCCTAATTGTACAAGACTGATCCCTCACTCGTTTTGAGGAGAGGCACATTCTCCTGTAAAATTAAGCCATAAAAGTTCCCTTTTTACTTTTATTCTTGTTCAAAGTCGAGCCATTTTCCACTAGACATAAAAACAAGGCATTTTGGAGAGGGGAGTGACATGGCTGTCTAATAAGCTGGAATTGATGGTCATGATAAAGCCACTTTATTGATCTCTGCACCCAGGAGACGTGGGGGCGGGGAGCAACAACTTAGGGAGCCTTTCAGCAGAGTTCCCCCGAGATGGTTTGGAGTTGTTTAGAGGCAAATTCAGATCAAGAGTATCAGTGTCATTACCCATGAGAGGAAGGGAAGGCCTTGGAGGACCAGGTGAGGCCAACCCTGACCCTAACCACCAGACAAGAGCCAGGGCAGCAGCCAGACACCTCCATATTGGACTCTGAGGTCCTCCCTCCCTTTGAGCTCAGCAATCCACATGTCCTAGTCCACTGAAGCAGATGATCCATGGAAGCTGCTTGACTGGGAGCAACAAGAGCAGGCAGACCTCTTCTAGAAAGAAGATACAGTGGAATGTGAATGGGGTCTGTGCACCAGTGCGCATTGGCAACACGGTTCGACTGTGCCAAAGATCTGGGGGTGCAGAGGAGGACTTCAGAGCAAGTGAGAGGTGACACCACCAGATAACCAGTCCCTGGAAGGGAATGTCCTGGCCCTGCAGGCTTCCCGAGCTTCTCCCAGAGAGCCCATCCCCTCTCAGCACACAAGTGTTCGGGTGTACAATTAACTACCCGGAGCATAAACCCCGGGTGGGGGGGACAGTCCGGCCTCAGGATCAGCACGGCATTCTTGGCCCTCACAGCTGCCACGTCTTAGCCCCCCCACCCTCCTACCTGCACCCACAGGATTTGCTTGATCCACCTCTAGCCCCATTTGGGTACTCTTCTAGCTTCTTCCAGACCTTTCCAGGTTATAGAGACTTCCAATCCAACTCCCAGTCTCCTGGACTTTATGAAACCCAAGGATGAAGGTGATGCAGGAATTCTCACTGGGCATGAGCCTGCCCAGACCGCCCTCCTTGTGGCTGGTGTCTGCATCTCCATAACCCTGGAGTTTCGAGGCTGTGTGGTAATTGCTACCCCTACTGCCCAGGGACTCCACACCACTACTTGGAAACAAATAATAGTAAATGGTTCCATTTACCTAGTGTTTACAATATGCCATAAACTACGCTAAAAGAGGTACAGATATTTTTACTTTTTTCCCCATTTTATTTCTTCCTGCAATCCTATATAGTAAACACTTTCATCCACATTTTACGTATGAGGGAAATAGAATCAAGACAGTAAGTTATCTTCCAGAACTTAAACCTGAGTTCATTTAATTGGGAGGCCTGCACTCCTAACCCCTCTAAACGATGGTCTCCTTCCTTTCCATGCCTACCCAGAGATGCAGCTCGTGAGGTACTGGTATTGTGTTCCTAGCAACCCAGAGACCCATTAGGAGGGGTCAAGTTCTGCATGAGGAAAGGAGGAGACACATTATGCTTACCAGGAGGCCAGGGACAATATGATAAGCACCATGAGCCCCCACCCCCACCCCCAGCCTAAAACTGTCTTCCTGCGACATTGTCACCTTTGAGATAAACAACCCTGGTGGCTCCATATATAAAAGTTGCTGTGTCTCTTGCCATATGACCTCACCCTTTGATTCACAACTGAGGGAACTGGGGACTGAGTCCTGAGCCCCATGTAGCTATCAATGGGCTGGCCGTCAGCCTGGGGGCAGACAGCGCATGGGCTCTGAGAGTTGGACGGTGCAATGTGGAAGGACGCAGCAACCCTATTGAGCCCTGCCCTGTGGGAAGGCTGAATGGAAGATAGCCTAAGACAGCAGTAAGCAGATATCCAGGGAGCAGAAAGGACGGCCAGGAGGCAGACACCATCTCCGGTGTGGGGTGGGTAAACTACAGACAGGGACACGTGTCACTGTTAAAGACAAGTAGAAGGGAGCAAAAAGGATGAGCCCTGACCCCTTCAGGATGTCTGGAACCATGTTGTCCCATGTTGTCTTGCCCTCTGCCAAGCCTGGGGCCAGCTGCATAAGTCTGGGTCCTTACTCCCTGAGGACACACACATAACCCAGGAAAGAAAGACTCATTTCCTTCCTGGGTGGAGTCAGATCCTCTGTTACACTCTCACAGCCTTTTCTGCTTTTCTTCCATGCCACTTACATTCTATTGCAATTTTTTTTTTCTGTTGTTTTGTTTTGTTTTGCCATAGGCACATGCACTTGCTGGAGAAAGATGGGGGCGGGAGGGGCAATGTGAAATTAAATTACTCCCTGGTGGGAATGGCCATGCCACAGTCCCTTCTCCATTTTCCTCTTGGGAATTTGGGCATGCAAGCACACACACCCAGCATGATTTTCAAGTTGCTAGGTCTGGGACTAGAACCATAGTTGGCCATGTGGGAATCCGGTGTCTTAACCACCACACCACCTGCTGGCCTTCCTTTAAGTGATTATTTAACACACGTCAGTGTCTCCACAAGACTGCATGTTGTACTAGGTAAAACATGGTATCTGCCTTGCTCACCTGGTAGCCCTGGGCCTGGCACCACACCCAACACACTAGAAACTCAGAAAGCTCTGGGTGACTGGCTAACTGACAAATGAATGAATATTTGAACTAATGGACAGTGGCACGAATTGAGGCCCATGAATCTCTAAGGGTGGTAGTTGCTCCATGACGTGTTGAGAATGGAACCGCTGAGGTGACCATTTACTCCCTGCCTGACTACAACCATATGGCTGGATCATTCAATAGGCCAGAGGGGCAACGGGGCAGGGTGGGGATATATAGTATAGCCAGGGACCTGAAAAGATACCAGCTCTGGCCTAGATGTGTGAGAGACCCTATACGCCTGAGAACTGGGAGTAAATGGGCCAGGCCTGACCTGGGAACAGAATTTGGTGCACAAGTAAACTACATGCAATCCCAAACACTGAACTTTCATCCAGATGCAGAAGGTCAATGAACAGCCTTTCAGGTGACTTTATCAATTTAGAGAAAGGATCTGCTATACGCAATGTAGACTGTAAGGTGAACAATAGGGAAAAGAATTTTTCACAATGTAAGCAACCAAAAGGCAGCAGGGAGACCACTTGTTCCTGAAACATTGTGGAGATCTAGGGAAAATGGCATTCTTGGAGCTAAAAGAACAGTCCTACAGGGAGCAAAAGTCAGCTGGTTCTGGTGGCAAAGCCACATCAGGGGCCAGGCTTTGGTTTGTGATGGGTTTGCTGGTGGGTATGCCAGGCTAGCGGCCACTAGAGCCAAGGACTGTGGGGCAGAGCAGATCTGCCTCTGCTGGGGCAGAAGGAGAGGTCCCATAGATCTACTGGGCAGGAGAAGAGAGGTTCCATAGATCTACTAGGCAGAAGAGAAGTTCCATAAACCTACCAGGTAGGAGGACAGAGTCCCATAGATCTACTGGGCAGGAGAGAGTACCATAGATCTACTGGGCAGGAGGAGAGAGGTCCCATAGACCTACTGGGCAGGAGGAGAGAGTCCCATTGACCTACTAGGCAGGAGGAGAGAGTCCCATAGATCTACTGGGCAGGAGGAGAGAGTCCCATAGATCTACTGGGCAGGAGGAGAGAGTCCCATAGATCTACTGGGCAGGAGGAGAGAGTCCATAGACCTACAGGGCAGGAGGAGAGAAGTCCCATAGATCTACTGGGCAGGAGGAGAGAAGTCCCATAGACCTACTGGGCAGGAGGAGAGAGTCCCATAGATCTACTGGGCAGGAGGAGAGAAGTCCCATAGACCTACTGGGCAGGAGGAAAGAAGTTCCATAGATCTACTGGGCAGGAGGAGAGAGTTCCATAGATCTACTTGGCAGGAGGAGAGAAGTCCCATAGATCTACTGGGCAGGAGGAGAGAAGTCCCATAGACCTACTGGGCAGGAGGAAAGAAGTTCCATAGATCTACTGGGCAGGAGGAGAGGTCCCATAGATCTACTGGGCAGAGGAAGGCAGACCCCATAAATCCACTGAGCAGAGGAAGGCAGGCCCTATAGATCTCCTGGGGCAGGAAGTCCCATAGGTCAGCTGGGCCAGAGCGGGGAAAGGGAGAAGGCAGGTTCTATAGTTCTGCCTGGGGAGGGAGAGGTGGGTTCCATAGATTTGCTGGGCAGAGGAAATTTGGTTCTGTAGGTGACTGGGGCATTCTGCTCTCCAGTGGAGTCTGGCTCAAGGAGCAGCCTCTGATGCCCAGCACTCTGGGTCTGGGAAGCAATTACTCTCAGTCTGACCCCTCCTTCAGGACCTGCCTGGCCTTGCTGATCTGCTGCCAAGGCACCTGCCCTGGCCTATGTTCTTTGTCCACATGGTGGTCCTTCATGTAGTTAGAGTCAACCATATCCTCCAAGTCAGCTCCTTCACAGATCAGAGACGCAGGTCAGAGTAGGAACTGCAAGCTGCCCAGTTACGACATGTTGAAGTGTCACAGTATTCCACGAGCTCTAGCTCATTCATGCTTTGTATTACCACTCCTAACTGACAGAGAGGACAACCAAGGCACAGAGAGGCTTGGCCACCTGCTAGAGAGGTCACCCAGCTTATAAATAAGAGACCTGGCCTTGGAAATCGAGGAACCGAGTTTTAGCTACTACTCTATAATCTAGGAAGAAACCTAGTGTTTGTCATGTTACCCAGTTTCTCTCCTAGGTTGTTTCCCAAATGCTCCACTTTTTCTATATGCCTTAAAGCTAATTCCGCAGTTGTAATCTGAGTAACAGAATAGAACAAGACCATCGCCTCCCTCTTTTAAGACATTATACTTCTATTAATACAGCTTAAGATTACATTTCCTTTAGGGGTAACAACATACTGTTGGCCCATAATGATCCTAACATTAACAAGAACTGGAGTATTTTCCCAGAGTGCTTTAATTAAACAGTATTATCCCCCAACTGTGTTTGTGCAGTTCACACTTGACACAATAGCAGTATCGTTACAGGATGTCCATTTTCCCTCTTGTCCTGAAGCTGTCCTTGTAGAGGACAAACCACCTATAGACCTCTGGGTGACCTCTGGGTCTTCTCCACAGAGCCAAGATCCCAAACCATAAGTGTTCACCTAGGCAGGATCTGGCCACATGAATGCAGTGGTTTCTTGGGGTCACCAGATTCAGATAAAGATACCAGATCTACCCCACAGCATCTGTAGAAGTTTGAGCAATTTTCCTACCCTTGCAAATGTTCAGTCTCCTATATAAACCAGAAATGATGAAAATTACCTCAAAGAGACATGAAGATAAAATGAAATGGAAAACATACCAAGTGTTTGAATGGCAATTGGCACATAGCCTGTGAGCAAGTGGTGGCCCTTGTGTATTGTTAGCCGATGGACAGCAATTCTCAGCTGGGCTAGCAATTGTGATCCCACCTGCTCCCCCCATAGCCACCTGCTTCTCCCCCAGGACCAGCCACCAGGATTATTTATCTCGAAGGCAACGATACAACAGGAAGATAATTTTAGCTATGGAATTCATGGGGCCAGTGCAAAAGAAAAATGTTATGCCCCTTAGTCAAAGATTGTTAAGAAATGGTTAAAGGTTTATATATTTCTTTCTTTCATGAGTGAGAGAGAGACAGGTAGACAGACAGAACCCTCAATAGGACATCGATGCTGATCCAGCCCAGCCTCAGCCAGCTCCAGATCACAGGCAAGTACTTGCCCAGCACACTCAGGGAGGTCTCTGGATGTGAACTCGGAATCTTCCTGTGTTGCTCCTTACCTCCATTCCACCTTCCAGCCCCCATTATTAATTTTTTTTTTTTTTGCTCTAGGGCATGTATGCTCACCAGAGAGACAGAGAGAGAGAAAGTGAGAAATCACCCTCCAGGGAGGATGGTCATTCTACAACTCTTTTCCTCCATTCTCCTCTTGTGATTTTGGGCATGCATGCACATGCACCTGGCACTGGGTTTCAAGCCACTGGGTCCAGGACTCGTACCTCAGTCAATCACATGGATGTCCAGCACCCCAACGCTACACTACCTGTTGGTCCCATTACTAAGATTTTAAAACAGCAACAGCAAAGCATTAACAGAGCACAGAGCCCTTCTATTCACAGGATCTAGAGCAACAGATCACAGGCTGTATTAGTGAGTCATCAGAAAAGTCATGACGCATTTTTGCAGTGGAAAACACATCATGACTTTCCCAATGACCTAGTAATTTCCTGTTACTAATATCACTGTGGTACCAGCTTATTACAGATGTGGCGGCTTCAAACAACACAAATTTATCATCTCGGAGCACTGGAGGTCAGAAGTCCAACAAGGTCTCGCTGCTAAGATCAGAATGCAGGTGGGACTGCGTTCCCTTCTGGAGGCTCCGAGAGAGAATCTGTTTCCTTGCTTTACCCAGCTTGGCGGCTGCTGCATGCCTGGGCTCACGGCTCTCCCCTACCTGCAAAGCCAGCACATTGCCAGCTCTATAGTCTGACTCCCCTGCCTCCCCCTTTAAATGACCTCGTGATTAGACTGGAGCCGCCCACATAGCTCAAGTCGATCTTCCTCTGAAGTCATCTGATGAGCAACCTTAATTGCACTTTGCCATGTAACAACAGAGTCACAGAGTTTTGGTGATTAGGTGGCCCTCTTTGGGAGGCCATTATTCTACTTAGTGTACACACCAATGAAGTCAGCCCTGCTGGCCCCTAAGTTCAGTGACCTCAGATGTCTGTCTGGAGTCTGCACCATTGAAATGATTTTGCTCACCCAGACCCTCGGTCCTCCAATCCACACATACAATGGCTATTTCTACAGTGGTGGCAGCAAACACCCACAGCTGCCTCTGAAAGGCCTCGCCTGTTCCCAGGAGACCCCATCCCCTGGCAGTGGCTGCATCGTCTCTCAGCTGCCTGGGTCTCCCCTGCTCCATCCCACAGGCTATCTCTAGCTTGGACCAAGGGCTCCTTGGGGCTTATATGTGGGTGGGTCCCTATGCCCCCACTCAAGGCTGCAGAAAATATTCTAGTTCTCTTTACCATCCTCTCAGACCCCAGTCCCAGGCCCTAACCCACTTGTAGACCCCAGAGTTAGTTCACCTAGCCCCTTGGAGAGAGGGACCCAGACCTCTCCCCTTGGAGAGAGGGGACACCGGAGAGAAAGGCAAAGTTATTACTAACCAGGCTCGGGAGCCTCTGAAGATCTGCCAGCAGGAGACAGGCAGCAATGGCTGCCCAAGGCTGTGCCCTGAGCTGCCTTGGAGGTAGGTCATAGAGTTGCCATGGGAACACGTGAGGCTGGAGTTGGTGACCTGAGCCCCCTTCTCCCACACACACCCACAATCCCCACTAACTCAGGCACTCAGCCCTTAGGCTGCCCTGTGGCTCCTGTTTGGAAGTAACAACCACGGCTAGCAGAAAAGACCATGCCAGAGCCCAGTGCTACAATGGCACCCCGGGGCCACCTGCCTGACCTACTGTCACTGGGGTGGGAAGCCCTCCCTTCCCTCACTGCCCGGACTTCCCTGGCTTGCCTCAGGCCCACACAATCCTCCTTCCCTGTAACTCACAGCCTCCCTTCTCCTCCCTCCTCACCTCAATGAACTACCCAATCTCTTCTCAAACCTTCATTAAAAAATAAAATTCTACAGGGTGTGTACATGCACTGGAGAGAAACAGAGAGACAGAGAGGGAAAGTGAGAAAGCATCCCTCCCAGAGGTGGGGATGGCCATGCCACAATTCTCTCTCTTTCACTCTCCTCTTGGATTTTGGGCATGCATCCAAGGGCCCACCAAGTCCCTCAAGCTACCAGGTCTGGGACTCAGACTGCCCAGTGGTCATGTGGGATTCAGCTGCTTTAACCACCATGCCATCCGTTGACCCTCACACTTTCATTTTTTAAAACACTGATGTTTAACTTACATGCAGTGAAACACATAGGTCTTCAGGTACAGCTGGAGGGTTTTAACAAATGTTATATACCTTCCCAGTCCACACCTCAGACTGGACTCAATTTTTTTTCTTTTGTCCCTCTTGGGTTATTCTGGAGCCTGCCTGGAAGAGGAAGACGTGGGGGACAGGGAGAAGTGCACAGAGAATGCCCGGGGGACATGTGGCGCCTGCAGCCAGGGGTGTGACAGAGGGAGCCAAGTCCAGCCAAGCTGAGATGCAGTTTTTCTCTCCCTCAGTCCTGAGGCCCAGTGCCTTCTCAGCCCAGGAAGCAAGCAGCCTACTACTCCGATGAGTTCTCCATGGATGAGAAACTGGCAGTGCCCTGTGTCCCCTGGGTCTTCCCACCTGGAAGGGCGAAGGACCTGCTCTGCACCTGCTACAACCACACAGGGAGAATACACCATTTTGATTACCCCCAAAGCCAAGAGGCCTGGCTGCCCCCCTGAGGTCTGTGATCTCTGCAGAGATGAGGTTGGAAAACTGCTCCCTTTCCTGGTACCATATCTGTCCTTCCACTGAGAAGGTGGTCAAATTCATGAAGCGAGGCTCCTTGCAGATGCCATCCTCCAGGCCTGCCTCCCTGTTACATAGGCCATGGATGGATAGGGCTTCAGCGGATCAAGTCCAGGCCACTGCCTATGAGAAACCTATGAGGCTGACTCCCCCTACACCCGGGGAGGAGGGGATATTAGTGAGATCTCTGACCACCTGATCACCTAGCCCTCTACCACCTTCCACTCTGGATCCCACCTCAGTGTAAGATCTAGGAGCTTTGTCTTTGTGGGGTGCCTAGCACATACTAGGTGCTCAATAAATGTTTGTTGAATGAATAAGTTCATGAAGTCTAACAACTAGTTGAATAAATGTTTTTACTTCTGGATATATGTGTGTGTATATTTATATACATACTGGGCCCATACCTCACTTCTGCCACTAGTGACCTCAGGCAGGAGATATAAAATCTCCCTGTGCCTCAGTTTCCTTTACTGTAAAATGAAGTCTAGTATAGTATCTCCTTCAGGTTTCTGTGAGGAGTCAGAGTTAATGAAGAATATAGTACCAAATGCATGCCTGAAAACATGGCTCACACTACATACATGTTTGGCAGCGTACTTTGAAATGGGATGAGAAAAGGTTATTGTAAAGATGCTTCCAACATGAATAAATAGGATGAGCCCAGCAATGAGCTTGGTACAAGGCAGGGGCGTTTTTATGGAAACGAATAGAAAAAGGGAGGCATTGTTTCACCTAAGCACATACTTGTCTGGAGTGGCCCACCGACAGCTTTCCAGTCTTGGGTGTGTGTCTGGAGCGTGAGCTGAAACAGAGCCAGACAGAGCTTTCCAAATGCATGTGCCCTGACTGAGGAGGCGGAAGGCTCAACTCTGCATCTCCTCATTCACATTTTTTGGTTAGAAAAAGGGGCTGATGGAAGTCACTTTGACCCTCTGGGGAAAGTGCGGAAGCTCTATAAACTATAAAGCTCTGGGCAGGACAGCCTCCTTCCATCCTTCCTTCTTTCCTTCCTTCCTTCCTTCCTTCCTCCCTCTCTCCCTTCTCTCCCTATCTCCCTTCTTTCCTCCCTCCCTCCCTCCTCCCCTCCTTCCCTTCTTCCTTCCCAGAGGGCACATGTGCTCACCAGAGAGAGACAAAGAGAGGGACAAAGTAGCCCCAATGAAGTATGGTTATACCACAACCCCTTCTCCAGTTCTCCATCCTGTTGAGATTCTGAGGATACACACACACACACACACACACACACACACACACACACGCACACCCTGTGTTGGCTGGAATTGGAACCATGGTCAGCCGTGTGGGATCTGGCTGCCTTAACCACTAAGCTATTGGGCCAGCCTCATATGGAAGGTTTTTCTATTAGGATGATCATTCCTGCCCAGCCGCTCTGGAGGAGACTACAGAATTCTATCCACATAAAGCCCCTCTCTCAGACAAACTCAGGCAGTCCTAGCCGGGTTTTCCTTCTAAACATGCTGTACTTGCTGGGGAGACCTGGTCATCTGAGAAAGGGTACAGGACCTCTGTGGCCTCCACCCTCCAACTTCCTATTTCTCTCCCACGGGGAATGTCAGTGGGCAAGGCACCTCTTGACAAAGGCTGAAAGGGCTGCATCATTGGCTCTCAGTGGCAGTGCTGTGTGTCAGAAATTTAAATACAGCGGGGGCCAGCATCACAGGGCACATGGGGCCAAGGCAGTGCTCAGGCACTTACTGTGTGCCCTGAGACGTAACAGCCAATCTTCCTGCTCCTTGGTTTCCTGGACTCACAGGCAGTCAGCCATTGCCTTGCCTACCTTCACTGCAGTGCTGCTGAGAGCCAAATGGGAAGGGCATCGTCAACGCGTCCAGCCCTGGCCTATTGCCAGTTACTGTTTTAACGCAGGTTGCAGTCGGGAAGATCCACCCTTTCCTTGGCTTCCTTCTTATTTGTCCTTAATTTAAACAAAAATGTATTGAATTGGGCCTGTGTTTAATGCCAGATCTGGCTACAAAATCTATGGTTCTATTGTCCAAGGTCATGGCCCCAAGTCCTCCTGTGGACCCTCCTCATCCTGCCCACGTCAGGTCTGCTCCTCCCTCAGCCCCAAACATGTTATCTGCAGCACTCCCAGCAGGCTGGGGCCCTGTAGCACTTAGTTAAAGTCACCTTCAGGATATTCCTAGATCCAACCCAGCCTCAGCACTTCCCCACAGCCATCTTGGTCCAAGCCACCAGCCCTCTCACCTGGACATGAAGAGCCTCCCAACTGGTCTCCCTGCCTTACCCTTGCCCCTTCCATCCACTCTCAGCATGGCTGACAGGGTGCCTTTAAGAATGACAATCAGAGCATGTTATTAATCTGCTCAAGCCCCTCCCAAAGGCGCCCATACAGTGAAAGCTGCATGCCGTTGGCAGCCTGCAAAGCCCCCCTCCTGCAGCTCTCAACCTTGGCCACTTGTTGGAATCACCTGGGGATCTAACATTACTGACACCGAGTGCCACACCTGGAAACCTGTAATTCGTCAGGATTGCGGTCCTGGCCTTTGGGTTTTTTTAAAGCTTCCTTGATGCCAAATGTGCCCTATTTGGTCACTTCTTATGGTCCCTCTAACCTCATCTCCAACTACTGCCCCTTTGCTCGCTCCAGTCCAGTCACGTGGGCCTCCTTCTTCTTCTTCTTGAAACATGCCAAGCATGCTTCTAGTTCAGGGCCTTTGCATGTGATGGTCCCTCTGCCTGGAAAGATTTTCCCCATGTGTCTACACTGCTTGCTTCCTTATCTCCTCTAGATCTTTGTTCAAATATCACCCTTTTAGTGTTCTTCTCTGACAAGCCATTAAACAAAACAAAACATCAATAACAACAAACACTACAAACCTGAAAGCTTGGCCCCGTGGCATGTGCTTGTAATCCCAGTAACTTGGGAGGCTGAGGCAGGAAGATTGAGAGCTCAAGCCTGGCCTGGGCCACACAGAGAGACTTTGTCTAAGAAAAGAGATGGGAGTGGTGGTGCACACCTGCAGTCCCAGCTACTCAGGAGGCTGAGGCAGGAGGAGTATGGCACAGAGAAACCCTGTATTTAAAAATCTTCAACTCTCCCCTCCTAGCCCAGACTGTCCTGTCTCCCTCTCCCACTTCTTGTGTCTCCATTTATCACCATTGAACACACGACATGTCTCACTTGTTTTGTGTATTACCTGTTTCCCCTCAACTAGAGCAAGAGCGCTGTGAAGACAAGGACTCCTGTGTGTTCTGCCTGCCCCTAGACTGCACCGGCGCACGGTAAGTCCTTAATAAGTGCCCTCTCTGTGAACACATGCTCTTCTTTCTCTTTGTAGACCTTCAGCTGCCCTTCCACCCCTGTAGCCCAGCCAAGTTCTCCCTAAACAGACGTACCTATATCCACTTACACCGTATTCACCAGGTAGTCAATAAGTGTTTATGAAACTGAACTAAAAGAACAGTAGCCTCCAAACCCAGCAGTTAGCCCTTTTTGGGGAAGATTCCAGATACAAGCTCACTATGGTCTGCAGCTTTAAGAAAATTTTAAAAATAAGGATAAAGAGGGGAAAAGAAGGTGTGGGGGGAGCTTGCAAAAGTTAATGAGATTTTCTCGGCTGCGGTACGTGCCCACATTTTTAATAATTAGGAGTAATAACAATTGTAACTGAACCTTAAAGAAACACCCTTCTGTAACAAAGAGAGAAGTCAAGACGGACTTCTCTGTCAGGTGTAATGACTCGTTAGCCCTGAAAGATGGATGTACTTTAAAAAACTAATTTACGGTGGGAAAAAAATAATTGTTCATAAAAATGCAACTAATTGGGTTAAAATGACATATTAACCAGAATGCCAGATGATTCTAGTGCCCTTAAGGAGTAAATTAGGTTATTAATCCTCAAACTCTCTCACGGAAGAAAGCCCTTCCTTTACTCAGCAGATGGGGAAACTGAGGCTACTGGAGGAACAGAGTGACTTGCCTAATGCAGGCTGAGGGGACAGACTCTGGCTGAAGCAGAAAAGGGACCAGGAGTCCAGACACCCAATTCTGGCTCCATTCCCAGCACTACGGGGACCCCATCTCCCCACAGCATGTTGACAAGGGCGCCGTCTTGCTCTGCTCACCCACTGGGTCTGAGGTCAGGCAGGGGCCGGTCGAGGGGCAGGCGGTCACTGAGGTAGGCGTTGTAGCCGTAGTACTGGAACTGCTTCAGGGCCACACGCCGGCCTTCGGGGCTGAGCTCCTGGCCCCAGTGTGCAAACAAAGAGGAGTCCGTGAACGGCTCAGCCTCTGCCTCCTCGGGCTTGGCAGGAGCCTCTGGAGAAAGAAGGAACAAGGCGACAGTGGGTCAGAGTGTACCCCTGCATTTGCCACAACAACCCCCT
>NW_006204627.1:1422627-1427312 GCF_000334495.1 Tupaia belangeri chinensis | reverse complement strand
CCCTAATTCACAGCGTTGGGTAAAACAATTAGCCTCTTCTTTCGATGGTGACAGGAGACTAGAATTAGCGGGCATCCCAAAGACTCACTTGTCCACAAACCCCATCCATCCATCCATCCTCCATCCAACCACCACTGAGCACAAGGCAGGTAAAAATACACCCAATGGGGTCTGCCAGAAATGAACAGGTGTGACCCTGATGCCCTATGGCTTCAAGTCACAACTCCCTCCTCTCCCAGTCTGCCTCCCTGCCAGAGATGCTGGCTGGCTCTGGCTCTCGGACTGGGCTTCTGCTTCTCTTTCCCCAGCTGGCACTCCATTTCCTATTCTCCTGAGCCTGCCTGCACATGGACCCCCCAGCTAGGGGTGTACTCATCTGCCCAGTTCTTGCCAACCGCTCTCCTTGTCCATTGTCTGGGCCTGCAGCAGGGTGCCTGGCCTCAACACGTGACATTCACCAGGCCGTGACATCCCAGACTAGATTGGTCCCTGCTGCTTCCAAACTCTGCCCACCAGAATAGGGAATCAGTAACACAGTGACAGCCAGTCTCTCCTCGATCCACCATGGACCCAGGCACTGCTCATCAGACCCCCATTGGGATTTGTAGAGGCAGTCCCACAGCAGGTTAAGGGCAGCTCATGGGTTCTACTGCTCCCAAATGGAGGGGGCATTCTTAGCTCTAAAAGCAAAGGTTCAGTGTTGAAATCCCTGTTTGACCATGCACAGGCTACCTGACCATAGCAAACACTGGACCTCCCTTGGCCAAAATTTCCTTACTGGTAATGTGGCCCCTACAGATGTGTGAAGATTATTTAAATAATACATTAAGCTTGGTTCAGCATAAGTTTCAGAATAAGTGTATAATCAATGGTAATTAGGGATATTATAGCAAAGGAAGGTCATTTAAATCCCTCTTCTTCAGGAGAGTGGCAGGTCTTGCCAGAACATGGGCTGATAGGCTGGGACTTTGGAATTAGTTTCCTGGGACAGGTTGTCAGGTAAACCATTCAAAGATAGAAATCAGAGAAATTGGACAGAGATACCAACCTAGTGGACTGCGCCTTCCATGCTCATAAATACATGAGATAAATAAGAGATGGAGCCAAGAGCCTGGAGGTAGGGCAGAGACCAGAAACCAAAGCAGGCGGGAGCAGGAGGCAGGCTTGGGCACTGGCCAATGTCCCCTTGGCTGTCTGCATGAAGCAATGTATTCAGGGCACACCAACAGTTCAGGCTGTAGACAGCAAGGGGCTAGGGGTCTGGGGTCTTCACGGTTGGACTCAGAGGTACAAAAACCACCACCCCTTGGGATACTCTCCTACAAGCAGATCTGGAAGAGAGGAGGAGGCCTGGGAACAAAGGGGTAGTCCTCCACCACCCAGGTTCCTCCTAACAAGAAAGAGTGATCCAGTGGTAGGTAGAGGCCACCACGGGGTGGGAGGGGACTTAGAGAGGCCACAATTCTCAAAGCAGAGAGAGCACACCGATGCCAGAGACCTTAGTGAGAGACGTACAAAAAGATACATAAATGGACTCCCAGGCACATCCCTCAGATCGGACACTGGCTGAGTAGGAGCCAGGCTCCATTCTAAGCATTGTCCACCTATCAACTCATCTCACCCTACAAGTAGGAACTACTACCATGTCCATTTTACAGGTAAAGGTAGTGCGGCATAGAGAGGGTACGAAGCTTTCCCAGTTTCACGCAGAAGAAAGCAAAGCAGCTGGGACTGAAGAAGTCTATCTCCCTAGGCAGTGGTCCTGCCACTGTGCTATCCTATCTCCATATGGTAGTAAGCTGATATTCACGGGGATTCCAAAGATGGACATGGTGTAGCATCTTGGATATAGAAGGAAACTCAGCTACATGAAGCAGCCAAGGATGAACTGAGGAATAAAACACAAATTCTGCATGCATTTCTAAGACCAGGCGAGAGTTCTCAGTGTGCTGGCCTGCCCAGGTCCACCCAGCACTCGGGCACACTTGCTCACTGTTCTCTCCACTAGGCATGCTGGATGGGAAGCACAGACTTGCATGATCTTGAAGGTCCTTGTTATCTCTGAAAAGATGTATGACTCACTCATTTGGAAAGGGGGGTAGTAAAAATCTAAATCAGTGAACCAACTGAATCATATAATATTTAAAAGAAATGTAGTTTTATTGCTCTCAAATGCGTAAATGGATATTACCAAGTAAAATGAGATCAGTTAATGAAAAAATTATGATTTAAAATTAGGCCTGTGTTGCATAATAATGTATTATAAACACATTAAAGTCCTGGATTACACCACACACTCCTAACTTTTTACTCAATATGGATATGAATGATAACAAACGTGAAGCCAGTGGGTCCTACAAGATGAATTTGGGGTATTACAGTGGGAAAGAAGTAAAATGTGTTAAATTCTTACCAAGAGCCACATACTGTGACAGGTGATTTCTTTTTTATTTCTTTTATAAGAGTTTATTTATCCCTTCTATAAGTGAAAGAACCAGAGAGAGAGAGAGAAAGAGAGAGCAAGAGATGGTACCCCCTATGGGGTCTGAGTGCCCTGATCCACCATAAGCTCTAGATCATGGGCACAAATGTGTCCAGCATACTCAGAGAGTTCTCCAGATGTGAACCTGGAACCTTCCCACAGAGGTTAGCCTCACAGAGGCTGTTTTACCACTGCACCACCATCCAGCCCCAGCTAGGTCATTTCTTTAACCAAGGCTATCTCTCCTCATCCTCATGGGCACACACTCCATGAGGGCATGACCATGTCTATATTGTTTTTGCTGTATCTTTGGTTCCTAGCACAGTTGGTGGCTCTTACAAGTGGTCTAATATGTAATTTTTAAGTAAATTAGTTAATAAGCAACCCCTCATGATTAGTTATAAGACATGAAAAAAACAAAGATGAAAAGGCTAAGTGACTCATCCAAGGTTACCCCGTTTATCAGGGACATCACTCATAGAGAGGTCTAGCTTTCCCTGATGCCCACATTCATTGTTCTATTTCAGGGTGGCAAACCATGGTCAAGGGCCAAGTCCGACCCACCACTTATTTTTCTCCAAGCCTATAGACAAGGGGCCTACCCTCAACCAGTCCTAGATCCAACTCCCCAGAAAGAAATGGTTGTCCAACAAAAAGGATCATCTTTGACAGGTTGAGGGACAGGCCAAAGTCTCAGAGAAGTGCCTGGGCAGGGTCTTCTGCAGGCCCAAGTACATCTAGATGCTTCTGTTGGTGGCCAGATTCTTGGACATCTCTCACTTAGGGACAAGGTCCTTTCCAGGAGTACACTTGAAAAAAGGCCCCTGCTGGGTTCAGATCTACTTGGGCACATTTGATCAACTAATGGGGTCACCTGAAAAACCTAAATCCATGAGGACACCCCATGGGAGGGCTCGTTCAAGGCAGAGGTTGAGCAGAGCCCAGTGAACTCAGTCAAATAGCAGGGCCAGTATGCAGGAGAGTACCTGAGGATCTGAGATCTGGATCTGATAGGAGGTTGTCATGCCAATCCATTCCTCACTGTCCACAGGGCATGTCCGGGCCCCAGGGAGAATCAGGCTGAGAGAATCAGAAGGAGCTGCTTCACAGACAGCTGGGCCTAGGGCTGCGTGACACTGGTGTAACACAAAGACCTAAAGGCCTCTCTCTACCATCCCTGGCTCGCTGTGAACTATGTGGCCGTAGCATGTGGGGGTGCCCCTAGGAGGGTCTGAGGAGACCCCGGATCCGGGAAAAGCTGTACCATGCCATGCTCCTCTTTGCTCTGGACTCTCCTGCATGCAAAAGGCAGCATCTGGCACTTCGTAGGTGCTCAGCCAAGTGAGGAAACAGGCAGTAGCAGGTCTAGTAGGTCATAGGATTTAAGATGGCTATGGGGACTCCCCCCAGAGTGAGAGGAAAGAGCCTGGAGTCCTTGTCAGCAAGAAGCATAAATCCAGTGAAGGTCCAGCCAGGGTGAATTCAAGGTGTGTGCAGAGAATTCCCTTCCTAGTTCACTGGAGCACAGGACCATGCAGTTACACAGACTAATTGCAGAGAAGCCTCACAGGGAGTTTCTGGGATGTGGTCATGCCAGACAAACTCTATGCTTCCTAGTGCTCCTTGGCCAATCTCTTACAGCAGAGAATTAGCTGGCATCTCTCCTAACCACCCAGAACAGGACTGTGCACTGAGAAATTACTCTAAAAATATGAAGAGAAGGAAGATAAGGAAGGAGAGGAAGGTTCTTGCCTTTCTTGCCTCTTGCCTCTTACTATTCTCACCCAGAAGGGCTCAGAATGCATATGAGGCCACTAAAGACCCCAACATCTCTCCTCTCAGAAACCCAGGCATGGAGGCCAGTGAAGTGGGAAGATGCAGCATCTCCAGAACGCTGTGCTAAGATGCCTTCAGGGACACAGAACCATGGAGGGCCAGGGTCAGGCCAGGTGTTCCTGTTCTTCCCCTAAACTCAGCTCTTGGTGTCCCCAGAGCTCCAGCAAACACGCCGCCGCCAGTCCTTCCCTCTGAGTTCTGCACTTTCTATAGTGCTTATTCCAGAAATCCTTGCAATCCCACTCTGAGGGGAGGGATCCCCTGGGATGATGGTAATCACTCGACAGTAATCACTCTCCCCTCTGAAGAGAAAAAGTACAGTCGATGCTTCTGCAAAGCTGGACACTGCTGACCTCAACAGGGAAAG
>NW_006204627.1:1419887-1422524 GCF_000334495.1 Tupaia belangeri chinensis | reverse complement strand
GGGAAAGAGACTGATGTCTTCCTCCCCCATTCCGAGAGACACAGGGAGCAGTCATCCTTACTCATCCCAGGGTGCCCATCCAGGCCAGGCACTGCAAACACTGGGGGCTGTTCTTGGCCAGTCCTGTCCAGAAGGGCTCCCCAGCAGCTCCATACCCCTCACCAATGGACCTCTGCACTCATAGTCAACCCTGCCCACAGCTAAGCAACAACTATTTCAGTGAGTCAATTATGTGCCAGGCCTATTGCTGGGCATTGAAATATACAGATTACTCATTTGTGCTCCCATCCTCTGCAGCATCCAATTTAGTGGAAAACACAAATGTATAGAGAACGCAGTCCATGTGCTGATGGAGGGTACATAAAATGCCATTGGGGACCTGAAGTTTGGGGTGGTGGTATCAGGAAGGCTTCCTGAAGGAGAGGATATCTGAGTAAGAGCATGAAAAATAAATGAGACCCACAAACTCACTTTAGGGTAAACATACCAAGGGAGCGGCCAACAAGAGCCAAGATGCAGAGTAGGACAGAGCACCACTTGGGACTCAAGGGTGCTAGACAGACAGTTGTGTGGTCCTGAAACCCGGAGAGTTGGATGTGAATACTGAAGAAACTTCAAGTCCTAGAAAGCTACTCCACTGACCTCCTTGGGTTCCCACCAGTCATTAAACTATAAACATACCTTCATAGCAGCAGTAATCAGCTGCTGTCCAGAGTTCCTCATGTTGCCCCCCACTATCCCAGCTGCTCTGGCCCTATTCTTAGAATGCTCCAGATCTTCCTACCAGTCAGCAACCTACAGGGTATATGCCTGCCCACCTAAGGAGCTCCAGGACCCTGCTCCATTCTGCAGCAAGCATTTCTGCAAATGGATTAGTTCCTGGCCAGTTGGTGGTCAGTATATTTTTAATTGCTCCTTCCCTCCCTGGGTGAAGCACTCTGAGTAGGAATGATGGCTTCTAGAGACCCACTCATTCACTTTCTCTGCTTCCCCATGGTGACGCCCAGTATTCATCGTGCATGACTAGTTTTATAGAAAGTTCTACCAGTGATCACATGGGGCACCTGGGAAATGCTACAATATGGCCTCAGAGACACACCCACAATGCCTGACACACAATCCACTAATGAGAATGGAGAATCACCCACACATCCTGACAGCCTCCACGCTAACTCACAGAGACAGGAGGGAAGTGGGGCAGGAAAGAGCTTGCAAAGCTTCAAGCAATTAATGCGACAAAAGCCACAGCTCCGAACAGCATGCCTGGGCTACTCGGCCAGGCATGAGGAACACATCTGGAGACCCTGCCAAGGCTTCTGGGGATCTTAAACCGCTGATGCTAAAAGATAGAAGAGTATCTTCCCACAGGCATTTGCTCCAAGGTCCTGATTGTGCTGAAATGTGCATGATGGAGTGGGGGAGAATGGGCCTCTGGAGCAAAACAGACACTGTAATACTGCCCAGCCTGCCCAGTTCCGATTGCCGACCCTCTCCAGAACCACGTCCCTGGAGATCTCCCTTTTCTGAAGCTAAGTCATTTTGCCAGGTCTGGCTGCAGCTGCAGAGAGAAACTCTCGGGTGCCTGGGGCTTTTTGGAGGAGCTGCAGGAGAATTCCAGCCTAGACCTGTTCCAGGGCAAGAACCCCACACCCATCTCTGTACCCCGAAGTCTAGGACAAGGCCATAGGATTGGCACTGCTGCTGGAGGTCAATGTGATTTAAGGCTTCCACCTCAAGGGTGGGATGCAGCTCATACCACTGGGTGCCTCTGGCCTGTTGCCTAATCTGAGCTGGGCACTCAGTGGAAGGGGCAGCTCTGCTTCTGGTCCCTTGATCTGGGCACCTTTCGGAATGCCTTCCCAAGAATCCAGCAGAGCCTTCTTGTTCCTTGTGGTTTTACTCAGTTTAGTGGATGTCCCTCTCTCATGTAGAGGGGACAGCTAAGAACAGCCGTGCAGGGTTGTTTCTGCCCTGCAGTCAGTTCTGTAGCCACTGCTATTTCTGTTTCTGCTCTCAGGCTGGACTCAGGGCTGAAGCTTTGGGTGATGATGAGATCCAGATCCTGTGTGGAGGTGAGAACTGGGGCAGACAGGTGTGTGTCCCAGGTCCCTGCCTGCCACGGGCACTGGGGCTCTGTGTCTGAAGTTCATTCAAGGGACAGGCACAAGGTGATCCTGTCTCCTGTTCCTCCCAGAGTGTTCTGGCTACCCCTTCCTCCCACTCCCAGTTTGCTATTTACTCTCTCTGGGCAAGACCCAGAGCCCCTTGAAACCTCCAGGTCTTCACTTGTGAAATGGGAACAGGCTGGTAGGCAGCTATAAAGCGTCTCTGTGAAGTCAAGTTTTGGAAAGATAAAGGCCCAGCATCAAACAATGGAGTGAGGATTGCTGACTATCCCTGAAAAAAATTCTTAAAGGATGTTTTCTTTTTCTTCCACCCACCCCCCTAAACAGCTTTATGGAGGTGTAATTTACATACCATAAAATTTGCCCATTTTAAATGAACGATTCAATGATTTTTAGAAAACATTTGCTCTTGAGTTGCCTTGCTGCATGCATTGTTTTGGGTTAAAAAGAAAAAGCCTAATTGAATGTCCAGAAATGTACATCTCTCTGCCGGCTCTCAGCGAACTCCTGC
>NW_006204627.1:1410359-1419875 GCF_000334495.1 Tupaia belangeri chinensis | reverse complement strand
TCCTGCTGATGAGAAGTCTCCATTATTCCCACTTAAGAGCTGGATGCTCCAACTTCGTCTGGTAAGCCCAGGCTGTGTTTGCACAGCGTGGAACCCGTCTCGCCCAAGCGCTGCTAATGAGGGCGGGATTCACACCACCATGAGGGAGGGATAATACCCCAGAACAGCCAGGATGGCAGCGTCCAGGCTCTGCTGCCCTTGGCTTACCGTCCGCTGTGCTGCCTCCACAGTCTGGACGTATCTCTCCCCCACTCTTCCCAATCCCAGCCTTCATGCCTGGTTCCTGCGACAGAAAGCACCAGCACCGGTGGGAAGCAGACTACTTGGGAGGCAAGAAACCCAGACCTACTCTCATCCTCAGCCCAGTTTGAGCAGCACGCCAGGTTGGGGTTGTAAAAACCCCAACCCCTTCGGCCTCTGCACCTCTTCTGTAGGATGGAGCCAGTGTGCGTGTTTTATGAGGCGGGGGAGGCAGGGAACTTTAGCCCATCATAGCGGTACTTCCCTCACTCTAATACTTTGCTGTTGGGTTTGCAGTGAGGCACAGTAAGGACAGCTATTTGTTGAGAGCCCGCCATGCGCCAACACCACTGCATGTGAGCACATCCAGTACACAGGGGTGCTGCCAGCCAAGTTCTCCAAGAGCAGGTGCACCCGAGGACAGTGAGGTGCCCATCCTGGCCTGCCCATCCCTGATCTTGAAGCCACCCTGACCCCACTCCCTTCATGTCCCAGTTAATGACCCCCACGGTGTAGTCTCCGACGATGCAAGGCAGATGCTGGGGCATTCGTCATCCTGCCTCTTGGCTTCTTCCCAACCCCCTCTGATTGAACCATTCCAGTTTCCAGCTGGCTCCTGGCCATCAGTTCAGCCTCCTTCTGCTGGGTATTGGCATTTGGCTACCTGAAGTTTGTCTTTCAAAACTCCCTCAAGCTGCAGTTCCATTGTTTGTTCACGTGTCGGGTGGGAGAGGGAGATTCAGGTCCCTCTGAGGACGTGATGAAAACCATGGGCCACTCTCTAGAAGAACGCACACTGGCATATGCACAGAACAGCCTGCGTTCAACTTCATGGGAGTCACGGTCACGAGGGGCAATATGATGGAAGGTGGGCTCAGCAAACTTCTATACAAGACAGGTAGCGGACATTTCAGGCTTGAGGGTCATAGGGCTCTGTGGCAACGATACAACTGCCATCTTACCAGGGAAGCAGCCTTGGGCAACATGTAAGTGGGTGGGTGTGGCCGTGTTCCAGGACACAATTCCTAAAAACAGGCAATGGTCAGCTCTGGCCATGGGCTGCAGTGTCAGCACTGGCTCCGGATCTATCGGATGGAGGAGTTTCTGCTACTCTGGGTTTCAGTTTTCTCAGTGGTAAATGGTGATAACGGTACCTAGCCCACAGGATTCTAGTGGGGAGTGGAGGAGTGATGAAGTATAGAACCTCCAGAACAGTACCTGGCACATAGCAGGCTCAGTGAAAATGTAAGTTAGGATTTGCTGCAGGTTAAGTGCTTCCACCTCAGGATATGGGCTTTGTTGCACTATTCTCTGACCAACCCCATCGAGGACCCACTCTGACCTCCAGACATCAGCCTCATGGGACATAGCCCCAGGCCATCTACCTGGAGCCAAGTGAAGCCTAATTCAGCCTGACCTGGAAAGGATGAAAATACAGTTATGATTGGGCCAGATCTGTGCCCTAGTGGTTAAGGGAGCTGGATCCTATATGGCAGACTGTAATTTAAGTCCTAGCCCTGGCAGCTTAAAAACTTGCACACCGGGCATGAGTGCACACATGCCCCAAGTCCTGACAGGATGGAGAAATGGAGGATAAGGGATTGTGGTGTGACTACACCCATTCAGGGATGCTTTCTCCCCACTCTGTACCATCTCTCTGGTAATCAAATGTGTCCTTTGACAATTAAAAAAAAAGCTATAATTTTATGATTCTGGAAGTTTAAGTCACTGAGAACAGGAACAGGGTGAGGTCAGGAAGAGAGGAATCAGGGCCTGCTCCCTGGGAGGGCTGGTAGGGTTAGGAAAGGCAGCCCAGCCAGGAGGTCTAGGCTTCAGGAAGAATGACAAGTCCGAGCAGGGAGCTAGAGGACGAGTTGGGAGAAGCCCAGTTGTTTCAGCCTGGGGACATGGCAGGAAGGGAGCAGGGGTGTGTCTACGTACTCCAGCGACTGCACAGCGACCTCTCTCAGCAGGACCAATCCCACTCCCACTCCCGCCTGGCTGGCACTGTCTGATCCTCCCTCCCCTGCACAGGGTGGATCCAGACCTGGTGAGCTGAGCACACAGCCGAGATGGCTGGTGCAGGTAAGGCAGCCAGAGCTCAGCGTAGGCACACACACTCACAGGAATGGAAATGGACTTGATTAGAAATTACGTAGAATGAAAGCTGCCATCAAAGGGTCTAAGTTTTTACACCCCAAGCCAACCCTTTAAAGTACATGCGAAAAACTCATTTCAGGGAGTGACAAATGTACGTATCCTAGGAACCAGGATTTATACGTGCCATTACTTGCTACTTTAAAACAACCCTTTAAACCACGAATTCTGCCTAGGAGATATAATGAACTCTGAAGCACATACCATTACACTCCCTCCCTTCCCCGGAGAGCTGACAGCCTGGAGCAGAGCGCCTGGACTTCTAAATATACACCTCACTGTCCACACATAAAACACAGTGTTTCCACACATCAATTTCTTGGAATGAGCTAGCTGGACCGACCCCATGGATGTTAAAGTGGCATGCTTTTTCTGATGCTGATGCACAGATGGCAACAGCTGGGCTAGTCAGGGAGGGAGCAGTGTGGCCCTTTGCAGGACAGGCTGCAGCCCAGCCAACGTTAGATGCGTGCAGTAGCTGGAAGTCCCTTTGAGGCACTGGTGGGTGTTACAAGAGTTCTTGCTTGGGGAAACCTGCAGCCTGAATTACACTGCAGAAGTCATGTGTGCCTTTCCTCTGTAATATGCTCTATCCTCTGCTCTCCTATCTCCAATGCATCTCCGAGGAAGCCTGCCACACCCAGCGTCTTTCTTCTGATCATAAAGGGCAGTCGCACGCTCTCGAGTGGTGGTTTCCCAACTTCAGGGAGTGTCCGACTGCACTCAGGGGCTTGTTCAATCACAGGTGGCTGTGGCCGACCCTCAGAGTTTCCCAGTGACCAGGCCAGAGGTGGAGCCTGAACAACGCACTTCCAGCAAATGATGAAGGCCAGCTGAGACCCAGGGCGGCAGCGCCCTGAGAACTACGGCTGAGAGCCAGGAGCACTGGACTGGGAGTCAGAGGCGTCCTTCCTAGTCCCGGCTCTCAGCATCTGGCTCTGTGTGGCCACGTGCAAGTCCTTCTCTTTCTTCAGGTCTCCATTTTCTCATTGGCAAACACAGGCAATTCCTAATCTTAATTTAATTTTATTAGTTTATTTTATTTTTGCCAGAGGGTTTGTGTACTTATCAGTGAGAAACAGAAAGAAAGAGGGAGGGAGAAAGTACCCACGATGTAGTGGGGTCACATCTCAATCCCTTTTCCTCTATTTCCCCGTCACGTCGGGATTTGGAGCACACAGACTCATGTGCCTGGCATGTTTTCCAGGCTACCAGGAGATGGGATTTGAACCAGTCAGCCATGTGGGATCTGGCTCCCTTAAACCACTAGGCCACAGGACCAGCCCTCTAAGATCCTTTTCATGTTGTAAAATGTCATGATTCTCAGCACCAGCAGGTGGCATAATGGTTATGATACTGGACTTCCACATGGCTATCTGTGGTTCAAGTCCTGGACCCAGCAGTTTGAAACTCAAACTGGGCGTGTGTTCCCAAAATCCCAAGAGAGAATGGAGGAGAAGGGATTGTGGCAAAGTCTCATCCTCCCTGCGGGTGATTTCTCACTTTCTGTCTGTCTCTCCAGAAATATATTTGCTCTATAGCAAATATCTTTCTTAAAAAACAAATGTCACAATTTTCAGGCGGCTCAGACTACTGATTGTGGCTCCCGCAGGGGGTAGTGACTTCACATGGAAGCAGAATAGTCAATAGAACCCTTAGGCCTCTAGTTCAACTCCTTGCTCCTTGTGTTATAACAGAATAAAGTCCGGAGAAGTTAAATGCCTTGCCCAAAGCCACACAGCGAGGCACTGAGTTCATTCTAGGACCAGGGAAATAGACAAAGTCCCTCGATCCCTCATTCTCTGCTCAGTGCTCCCTCCACCACCCATGAGGGTTCCTCAAAGTGGCTCTGGAGAAAGGCAAGCTATTCAAAGAACAGGTATTCTGGTACCGCTAAGGCAGTCAACCCCAGAGCCTGCATCCTAGGCAAACACAAACTCCCTCCTCAGTGGCCCCTTCCTGTGCTGGTACTGGGTCTAGATCTATAGAGAGCACCTGCCCCTGGAGGCTGGGCTGGCAGAAAGGTAAGAGCGATTCTGCTGTTGCAGAGGGAGGGCTGTCAGTCACAGAACCCTGGCACTATTACTCTAGGCTCCCAGAGGAGGGCAGAGCTTCCATTCCACCCAGTTATCGCTGACTATATCCTCAAACATGTGTGCACACACATATGCACGCCCTTGCACACATAGTTACCAGAGCCATAGCAGCGCACAAAAACTTGTCCTGAGAACAGTTTCTTCTTCTCCCAAGTGGCTGCTCACGGCATGTAGCAAGACCATTATAAATGTGGTATTTCAAAGATGAGAGAAGAACACTTGTAAAAACAAACTTGCAGGAAGAGTTATGAGGCTCTGCTCTGGTTAAATAGCCCAAATCTGAATCTTTAAGTGCAATTTTCAGTGGAGGAGAAATTCGAGGCAAGGCTCCAGCAAGTTTGGAGGCTGCCCTGGCTGTGGTGGCCCAGGGCTGGGTGTGCCGTTGCCCCCAGCGCTGCCTACTCGACTGACGGCACTTCCTGAGTGTCTTCAACCGTGAATCTCCTGGCCCCAGCAGCAGAGGCTGCATCGTGGCAGGGAGAAGTGGATTTGTCCTTCGGAAAAAAGTTAACAAACAGGCCCTCCCAACCCCAGGCCCCGGCAGGATCAGGAAAGGCTTTGAATCCACGTCAAAGAAGCCATCAAAGGAAATAGGCCATTTCAAACAAAATCCATTTCTCGAGCATGACGGTAAAAATATTTATCACATGAAAGATGAGAAACCTTTATGATGTCTCAACGCTCTGTATTATGAATGCACTGTGTGTCCAGTGGAATGTGTACAAAAATACCGTCATGCCCATGATTTTGAATGGGGGAGAAATTCGTCTTTTCCATCTGGCAAATTCTTAATTTACCAACCAGTTGTGCCGCATGGGCACCTAAGGCAGAGGAAGCAGGCGGCCGGGCCTGCAGCCAGACACAATAAGCAAAGGTTTCAGACAAAGAGACTCTGCATGTCCAGGATGCAGTGAACAGGGTCCCACGCTTATCTATCTCTGTCAGCCCTGGGCTCTGAAAAGCTTCCACACTGATACAAGGTCAGACCAGACTTCTCCAGGGAGACTCGGGGTTTTCCACAGGATCTGAACTTGCTTCCATAAACACGAGTTTTGTCTCTACAAATGGACTGCAAAGTGCACAATAAAGCCTGCTCCTGGGTCCCAAAAGGATCTCGAGGGAGCAGGCCAGTCGTACTGGGAGATCAGGTCTCCCTGGCTCAGTCTGATGATCAGTGCTCAGTTCAGAGACTCTGCAGCCCTGCGGTTGCTCCTTCACACCATGCCTTAAGGTGGGCACGTGACCAGAGAGGGCACTCTCCTGCCTAGCCTTCGTGGGCTCGTGAACGTCTCCTTCTCTACAGGAAGGAGAGGAGACTCCAGATCTAAAGTCCTTTCCTCTGAGGGAGGGTTTTGGCGCAGACAGAAGTTCCCTGGTGGGCCCTGGCACATTGAAGAAGATGCACTGGCTTGCCCTGTCTTTTCTGGGTATTCGCAGAGAGAAAGAAATGTAACTCCACCATTTGAAGTTATGACTGGGATGGCTTTCATTTATGGAACGAATATGCATTGAGATACAGCTGAACGGGAGGCAGCGAAACCTGGGAGTGAAGCGTCATGTCGCTGGGTCACGCTGCCTGAGTCTGGGACCTGGCTTCACTACTCGCCAGCTGTGTGACTTTGCCCAAATCATGTGGCCTCTCTGTACCTCAATTTGCTAACATGGAAAATCAGAGATAATCATAATATCTGCTTCCTCTGGGATTACTGTGAGGGCTGAATACATTCATATCAGAGCCTTTGCTCTTCCACGTGTTGTATGACAATGGCTCATGTTATTGCTACTGCTATTGCTGGCCGGGCTGGGTGGGGAGCTGGGGACAGAATTATGAGCACTGCGGTGGCTGTATGTTGCCTCCTCCCCACCAGTCTCTGGTACACAGAATAACACAAGGCAGCTCCTCTATCCTCCTTAGGAGGGTGGAAAGACTCCAGAGCCCACTGTACCCTGGGCAGAGGTACCTGGGGATGTCTGACCAGGTCTGCTCCCTCTTCAACCTCATTCCTGACAAGGCCAGTGGAGGAAGGGAGCAGGGGAAGCCTCATGGGCATGGGGAGGCTGCTCCAGGATGCTTGGGCCAGGTCACACTGCCCTCTGGTCCTAAGGCTCATGGCTCCATCATTGTGATATCTCCAGTCACAGAAATGGAAGCAACCTGGAGCATGAGGCTGGAATGGACAGCTTGGGCAGCCTGGAGAGTGTGTTCCAGGAGCCAACAAGTCACTCTGCTGTTGGGGGTAGTCAGGGGGAGATTCCAGACCACCCCCATACACTCACTTCACTCATCGGGAAAAGACGTGGACTTGGACAAGGTCAAATCTTTCTTAACCTCTTTGCCTCCCACCAGACCCCAGTGGGGAAGTCAAATTGCTGGACAGCACAAAGGGCTTTGGGTTCTCTCTAGGGGAGGGTCCTTACTTCCAAGCAGTCCCACCTGCTCCCAGAGCCCTTGTCTCACTGCATTCCTCACCAGTGCTCTGCTCGGCACGGTGGGTCAGGAGGTCTCCTAAGCATATGTATGAGGCAAAGTCAGAGCCCGTGGAGCTGCAGAAATGGTCCACCCGGGCCAGCACACCTCAGCCTTTTCAATCATAAAACCAATAGTAAGACTATCTTTTGCAATTCACCCACTACACACATGCAAATACACAGAAGGGAAACCATAGTCCATCACACAATTGTTAGCCTTACTATGTGTGACTAACTCTGATCTATTCCACTTTTAGAATATTTATTAAAAAGGAATCCTGGTCATAATCTAGTATATTAATTCCATGACCTATTAATAGGTTGAAGCTGCATTTTGAAAACCGAGGAGCTAGATCAATGAATTGCAACCTTTAGAAACCAAAGCCTCCTTTAATAAATGTTAAAATTCTACCTCTCTTTCATATATTTGAAATCTAGAAATAAATCACATATCTGAACTGAAAGCAAAAACAATGGCCACTTGGAATATGCTCTTTCAAAGTACAAATGCCATGTGACTTTTCCAGGATTTTTATGTAGACTACCATGGAAGGTGGAATACTGTCCATGAAAATAATTTATCTAGGACAATGGCTTTCTAGAGCTTCCATGGAAGGCCCCTTGAGGAGCTAGACTCCCAAATGGGATGGCAAGAGTCTAAGGCCCGTCTCTCCCCCATTTTCAGAGCAACCCTGATTTAGTCTGTTTACGTGTTAGAACTTTGTATAAGAAATTCTTCAAAGAAACAGTCTGTAGCTAAAGTAAATGGTTTGAAGTCCATCAGCTAGAGTTTATCTGTCTCATTTCCCAGGAGAAAGGACGCCAAGCCATTAATTCTACCATAATGGATAAGCGACTTGCTGAAGATGACCCAGAGAGGCAAATTTGGACAGAAGTAAGAGGGAAGCAAGACAGGGGGTGAGACTTAGGCAGGGTATTCCTGGATGAGGGGTGGGAGTTTTCAAACTGTTAAAAAAAAAAAAAAAAGATTCAGCAATAAGGACACACAGATCAATGAGAAGACCCAATTCCTTGGCTTTGGGTGAGATTTCTAGAACATTCAGGGTAGAAAAATTTCTTACCTTCTGAGAGTTAGAAACTGCTTAATAGTTACAAGTGACTTTGATTAATAAGAGATGGGAAATAAATTGATTGCCTCTGAACTTGGGCAACATGTTTAGAGGAAATCATCTTCCTAACCTGGGTTCCAGGAGGCAGGAAACCCTTGATGGAGAAAAGTCATACATGTGACCATGGCAGGAAGAAGGCTCTGCTAGCTCTCCACACTGGCTTGCAGAATAAGACAAGTATCAGTGCCTCCAAATTGAAAGCAACAGCTACATCGGGTGCTGATCACCCGGGTGCCAAGATCACCCCTGCATCATGATCAGAACTCCCCCCAGGAACAATGGTTCCACCAGAACTGCCATGCTCTGCTCCTTCACAAAGCCCTTTCTTACCCAGAGTTAGACAAGAGTGGCAACATAGGCTGTTCTTCTGGCTCCTAGCAAGATCCTCTGAACACACCAGAGGCTGCAGTGCTCATCTTATGGCCAGAAAGAACATTCAGAAGAAAACCACTCTGCCATGATTTGAATATGTTCTCCTAAAATTCGTATGTTGAAATTTGGTTGTGATGGTATTAAGATGGTAGAAACTATTCTACTATGGGTATAATTATCCATCTTTGAGAGGTGATTAGGATTAGATGAGGTCATCAAAGTAGGCTCCCCATGATTAAATCCTGGTGATATTATATAAAGAAAGAGACCAGAAATGACATGCACACAGACACGTGGACTTATGGACATATGCAAGCTCTTGCCATGTGATGACCTGCACTATCTCAGGACTCTGCAGAGACCCCACCAACAAGAAGACCCTCACCAAACATGTCTCTTGACTTTGGACCACCAAAGTTGTAAGTTAAATAAGTTTCTATTCTTTATAAATCACCCAATGTGGCATTAAGTTGTTAGAAAAAAAATTAAATATCCCCTATTTCTTGGAGAATGCCTAGGTACCAGATGTAAGTCAGCCCAGGAGACACACCGGCACATACTTCTGCACACATAGGGCCTAGAAGGTACCATCACATCACTGAGGCCACAGCTTAGCCCAAGTTCTTGCCCTGGATGCCCATTAAAGCCAGTCAGGGAACAAAACAATACACTGTAGATGTCCAGGCCCTACCCCAGACTAAATGAATCAAAATTTCTGGAGGTGGGATCTGAGCATCTTTTTTATTGCTTTTGTCTCGTTTTTAAAATATCACTAGCTGATTCCAAAATGCAGTCAAGATTTAGAACTACCAGCTTGAGAGTAATGGTTTCCAGACTTCACTGTGTACATGAGAATCCACCTGGCAAATTTGTTAAAAATACAAATCATCCAAGATATTCCAGCCCTAGAGACTCTAAGTGGAAGGTCGGGGTCAGGGTAATTATTCATGAGTCATAAAAAATGAGTACCCCTTCCCCAATCAGCAGAACTTCAGGTCAATTAGAAACATCCCAAATCTCCTTGTATTATTCCCTTAACAAATGCTGTGATC
>NW_006204627.1:1399821-1409033 GCF_000334495.1 Tupaia belangeri chinensis | reverse complement strand
TCCCTTTATATATATATATATATATATATATTACCTTGGAAAAAATATCTATGCTTTCTCTCAGATGTAGTGTTATGGCATCATCAGCCTCTTTCCAACAGCCTCTGGAAGTTTAGTAACTTAGGACTTATATATATATATATGTATATTACCTTGGAAAAAATATCTATGCTTTCTCTCAGATGTAGTGTTATGGCATCATCAGCCTCTTTCCAACAGCCTCTGGAAGTTTAGTAACTTAGGACTGCAAGGTATATTTTCCTCATTTGAGCAGCATAATCTTTCATCTTCTCTACCCCAGCATCAAATGGCCCACCTCCCTGAGGCAAGTTAAGCATGGCTCTTGGATATTACCAGGTACAGAAAGGAGCCTGTCTAAGACTTGGGCTGTGGTAGTCCCAGAACCCAGTCACTGAGAACACTCCGAATTCCTGACCACTATGCAGTTCTTATCAACGCCAAGCTTTATTTTCTGGCTCAGAGACTTTTCTCTAGACTGCAAACTCAAGTGCTTCTGACATGTCATTCTCCAGAACATACTTAGACAAACTGACAAAAAGGCCTCTAGCCCTCTGCTGCAAGGACAGCAGGGAAGTTGCTGAAGTGTGAAAACCAGACCAAGTTGGGAGATGGAGGATCTCATGAGCTCTTCGTTGAGCCCCACTGTCCTGAGTCACCTGTAAGCAAGATTCTCAAGACCGGGGACTTTTATTAGAAAAAAAAAATTCCGGAGGGCATATGCATTCACAGGAGAGAATCACCACAATCCCTTCATCTCCATCTCTCCCACCTTTCAGGATTCGGGGTATGCACACACATGCACCCAGAGGGTTTCTCAAGCTGCCAGGTCTGGGACTTGAACTATGTAGTTGACCATGTGAGATCCAGCCACTTTAACCACCACACCATCAGCAAGTCCAGGACTGGGAATTTTTAAAACAGGACCCCCAGATATTCTGGTGTGCCATCGCAGTGCCAGAACGCTTGGTGTAGTGAGCAGCCATTATGATGGAGTGGGGTTCTGCAGGTGCTGGTGATGGGATGCAGATTGTAAACCACTGCAGGAGAGAGATGGAGGTGAGTCCAACAGTCTCCTGCCTCCCCACTTCCCACCCAGGTATAGGATGGACAGGTAAGCAGGAATACTGCCAGTGTATCGTCATTCCAGTGGGCCTGGCTGGCTGGGCAGACAGATGGTCGAATGGACAGACAGTCACGCTGTTCCCAGGATTTGGTTGAGAGAGTATATCATGCACAACTTAGGCAAGGCCAGAGAACACAGCATTCTTTAACCACATTACTGTGAACAAGCTAGCTCTGAGGATATTATTTATTTGATTCCAGTAGCCAAGGAAAGCAATGTGAATGCTTATAAACACAAAGGAGCCAGTCTGCTTTCTTGCCTTTGTGAACGTCTCAGACAGTGCAGAACTAACGAAGGCCCCAAACCACCAGACCGAACTGTTCCCAAGGACTTCACAGAGGGAGGAGATGAAAGGCACCGGGAACAGCTCTGCAAACCTGCCTTCATTATAAGCAGTTTGGATATTTCACAGCAACGGGTGGGCCTCACCATAGCCACCTACAACCTCCTCTCCCTCAGAGGTTCAGACTTTTCTCAGGAGCCAGAGAGGATACTGGGAAGCAGCAGGAGCACTGGGTGACAGGCAGCTGTTTCCCCAGCCAGAGATGTGGCTGCCTGAGTTAACGGTCCCACTGGCATCTTCGGAGCCCCACCCACACCAGTCACCCAATCATGAGAAACTATTTGAGTGTGACCACAACAAAGTGGCCAAGGGAGTGGGCTCAGCGTTTCACAGACCAGGACTTGACTGCCACATTTGTACCTGTGTGACCTGGAGCAAATTCCTGGATTTTTCTCAGCATCTGGTGTACTCAGCTCTAGGAAGGGGATAAAAAAGAATACCTACCCCTTAGAAACAGGAAGAGTAAATGAAATATTTCACACAAAGTGCTAGCAGTGTCTGGGCCATGCTAAGCATCCAATCAGCATTAACTATTAGAAGCCATCTTCCAAGGTCATGTTTCCATGTAGATAAGATCATGTTTCCCTGTGGAGTGGTGGCAACATGGCATTTAGAAAAACCAAGGGCTGGAAGCCACATTTCCAAACACGGGCACCCACTTTGCTTTGCTCCAGCTGCAGCTTGGCCATATTTATTTAGCTACCCTTCCTAAGCTTCAGCTCCCAGTCTGGAAATGGACACCGATATACTCATCCTATCTGCTGCTAAGGGCTTGTGTGTGTTGAGCACTGTGTTCATGTTAGTTTTGGTATCAACACATCTAGAACAGCCTCTTCTTGCATCTCTGCCTACTTTTTTTTTTTTTTTGAGAGGTTTTTGCTATAGGGCGCATGCGATCGCCAGACAAACAGAGAGAGAAAGAGACACAGAGACAGAAAGCAAGAAATCACCCCCCCAGGGGAGATGGCCACGCCACAATCCCTTCTTCTCCATTCTCCTCTTGGGATCTTGGGCACACACGCACATGTGCCCGGCGTGAGTTTTAAGCCACCGGGTCTGGGACACAAACCGTGGTCTACTACATGGGAGTACAGTGACATAGCCATTATGCTAACTGCTAGTCCCATCTCTGCCTACTCTTCAGCCTAGCTAATGTGCCAGCAGCCTGTGAGACAGCAAGTTCCTTCCTCAACAACACCAGGGGGATCTTGTCCTACAGACAACCACAGAACTCAAGGGTCCTCTCAAAGCTTGGCTCAAAGTTCAGTGCTAGAAAGGATGCTCCAGACAGAAGCCCATCCACTGCTTACCTTGAATATATTGTCATGAGTGTATATTTTATAGGGTCTAGTAAATTTGTTGTCATGATTGTATATTTCTGGGATAGATCTCTAAGGCAAAAACAGGATGGAGCCTGCCAAGTCAGCTGAAGGCTGCTGTCCTCCAGAAAGTGTTCTCTGGTCTCCCAACCCCTAACTGGTTCCTTATCTAAACTCTGCCACTGCACTGGGACTGTGTCTCAGTGAGTAACTTCTTTTATTTATTTATTTATTTATTTATTTATTTATTTGGAGAGGTTTTCGCTATAGGGCGCGTGCGCTCACCAGACAGAGACATAGAGACAGAAAGCGAGAAATCACCCCCCAGGGAGGATGGTCACGCTGCAATCCCTTCTCCTCCATTCTTCTCTCGGGATCTTGGGCACGCACGCACACGCGCCTGGCATGAGTTTTAAGCCACCAGGTCCAGGACATGAACCGCGGCCGACTACGTGGGAGTCCAGTGACATAGCCATTACGCTAACTGCTGGTTCCCTCAGTGAGTAACTTCTGACTTATTTTCTGTCTGACCCACAAGGACCACCAGGGCTTGTCAAACAGACTGAGAGCTCTCTGGGCGTGATGATGGTACATTGGTCAGCCAGTATCTACCATATCTCATAGTCCAGAGCTGGCTGTATAGACAGTGTTGATCAGATTTGCTTATGGATGGGCTGTCTGAGATGAGTGTAGGCTCCCTGAGGTGCTCATAGTTTCCTCTTACAGAATTTTCCAGAAAGTTTCAGTGGTGGTCAGAGAAAGACCTTTTCCCTTGGACATGACCCAAAGCCTCCTAATCCTGTCTTCACTGAGCTCTGTGAGAGAAGAGCTCATTAAAAATATGGAGACTCCACCAGGTTCCCTAGAGCAGGGTTCCCAATAATGAGTTTTCCAAAGCTTCCCAGGTCCCCAGATGGAGTTTGTTCTTTGAATGAATCAAAGTTCTGTTTTCTTGCTTCTTTAACTGCTTCCCACAAGGACCTTTAGAAAACTCACTTGGAGCAAAACAATGACAACAACTAGAATGACTGCCTTTCACCTGCTTGTCTCAGTTACTTTTGCAAATTGACAAGGACTTCAGAATGGAGATGATTTTGAAGCTGAATCCAAAGTGTTTTCTTCCTTGAGAAGTCTCAGAACCAGCCTGCTGTCCACGCTTGGCCACTGCTCTCTTACCGTGTCCCTGAAGGCTGAAGAGCTTAGAGCAGCAGGCTCAGAGCAAGTCTTTAGCCCTTGGGCTCCAAGGTTAAGAGCCCTGAGCACCAAGGTATGCCCATGTTCTGTTTGCCCATGCATGCTCCTATGGTGGCACAGAGGAAATCATACTCAGTGATGACTCATGCTCAGGCCTCAGATGGAAACTTTCACCTTTTTGGAAGATGGAAAGAAACCTCCTACTCTTTTCTAAGTATCTCACTTTCTCTCTCTCATCAGGGCGTCCTCCATACAGTCTGCTAGGCAAGAGGTCATGTTGCAGACCCGATTATTCCTAGGATAGAGACTTGGCAACAGTGATCATATGACTCTTCATTTGATAATTTTGATCTTTGAATCTTTATACTCGTATTATCCCTGTCTGCTACTTGGCTAGGTGAGATATTGGCAGAGGCAGAGATTAGCTGAACGATACCTCTAGGGCTCCACAGGCCGAGTTCCTCAACAAATGCTCAGACCCTTCTTCCTTCCAGAGAGCTTCTTCCTGCCATTGTGAGCCCTGTGTGTAGCAGCCTTTCTCCAAAGCTATCCCCACAGCCACAGTCAGACAGGCCCACCAGGAAATGCAGCAGCCATGGTGTATCTGTGAGACACCCTTGGTCTCTGACCACGCATGGCTCCAGGGCATAACCCCTGTACTCAGTAGGATGTTTTTCCCTTCGATGTCTCCATCTTAAAAACCTTTGCTTTAAAGTTAGATGTCCCTTCAAATGGCTTCTTGTTTCCTCCTCCATCCACACATTAGAGCCCTTGTACATCAGTCAGCACTCCCTCAGCTGTGCCTGCATCCCTTGCCTGTCCTCTGGACCAGTCCCTTGCGTCATGCATGTGCTACAGTCCTGGGCCCCTCACATACTCTCCCTTCATTTCGCCTCATTTCATCTATTCCAGTCCTCTTAGAGAAGTCTACACTGATTGCCTCTTCTCCATCCATCCTAAGAGTTGGCTTTCTACCCTCTCATATCCACAGTGGTTTCCCAAGGGCAGCAGTGTGCACTCAGGCCCTGTCTGCACCCCCAGAACATGGCATGGGGCTTAACATAAGACAGATGTTTGGTGAGCAAATGAAAGGACAGATGAAAACCGCTTGAGTAAGTCACACCCTGTTTTTGGCCTCATTTTCTCACCTAGGAAGCAGTGAGGCAGGTAGCAGTGGCACAGCTCTGACGTGGTATTGTTGTGGGAGCTCCCTCTTGATGGTATCATGGCAGGCAGGTGGAGACTAGCTGCTTACAAAGGTGTGATGGCACGGGTGGCAGGTGAGCCTTTCCTTGCTCCAACTCCCTAGGTCTCCTTTCCTACATCCCCTTCTCCTTTTAGTCTGCTGAGCATGCCAGCTCTGCCATGAGACTGAGATCTCAATTGAGATGATGTCTATGAAGTCCATAGCATGCGGCTCAGCACATAAAAGGAGAGTCCTTGTAGAACCCTCCTAGGCAAGAAAACCAAAGCTCAGGGAAGCTAAGTAAACTGCCTAGGAATATCCAGCAAGAGAATAAGGTAGACAGGACACAAACGCTAGACTTGACTTTTCTTTTTTCTTTTTTTTCTTTTCTTTTCTTTTCTTTTCTTTTCTTTTCTTTTCTTTTCTTCTTTTCTTTTTTTTTTCTTTTCTTTCTCTCTCTCTCTCTCCCTCTCTCTCTCTCTCTTTATTTCTATAGTGCATGAAAGAGGGAGAGAAAAAGAGAAAAATCACATCCCAGGGAGGACGTGTTGTAATCCCTTCTCTTCCATTTTCCTCTCCAGATTTTGGATACACATGCATATGCTCCCTGCATACTTTTCAAGCTTCTGGGTCCAAGGTTCAAGTCGTGCAGTCAATCAAGTGGAATCCAGCTGCCTTAAATTCCACACTATCTGCTGACTCCCTGGAGCTCTCTTCTTATGGTACCCTGGAACTGGGATTTTTTGGGGGGAGTCCCTTTGGCTCCTGCCCTGCCCTGCCATGATCCTGACTGGGTGTCTGTTTGAAAAATAAAATAGCTTTGGAGTCAGACCCTCCCCATCAGCAATACATGTCGAGGGTCATGAAGGGCCTAGCAAAGAGCTAGCTTGAGCGTAAAGAAGACATGGCTAAGCAGTCAGGCTCAGCAGAATGCCACTTGCAGGAAGCAATTTGTGCCTTATTTAGGGTTTGCTTGCAAGATAAGTTGCTTTTATTTTTTTGGAGTGTGCAGCCAGGGAAGAATGGGCGATCTATCTCATGCTAGGAACAGCTGATAGCAACCTACTCCGATGGGAGGACAGAACCTCTACTATCTGGATGCAGGCCATGTTTCCTGCTATTCTGCACCCACAGCTGGGGCAAAGAGGGCTTTCAGGGTTCCATGGCAATGCCTTGCTGTCAGACTCCCTGGCTTGGGGTAGGTCCAGGTCTGGAAGGGTAAGAGGGGTCACAGGGGGTGGTGTGCATCGGGAACAATCTTTCCCTCACTGTCTCCCTGGCCTGATGTATTTCTCAGAGCTTCCTTTTTCTGTCCCCAGTAAATAAAACCGAAGTCAATTCAAGATGGGTATATTCACAGAGAGGGGAGGCATAGACTACACTAACATGTTAGCAGTTGTTTCCGGATTGTGCGATTGAAGATGATCGTTAGTTCTATGATGACAACACAGTAACAAATATACTCTGTGCTTATTGAGCTCCTACTGAATACACAGAACAGAGCAAAGATGCAGACAGTCATATACGAAGTCTAGTTGAAGTAAAACTGACAATTAAAATGTATACCTAGCTTGAATTCAGTTCTACTTTGTTTATAAAAACACCAGTTATATGCTAGTGGGTTAAATATTTTCATGTTCATTATATCATTTTACCTTCCAAATAACCCAGGAAGGTAGGTACTATGGGCTCCATTTTATAGACAAGGAAAACTTGGAGAAGTGTCTTAGACAAAATTACACAGCAAGTAGCAGGCAGGGGTACCACTCACCTTATTCAACCCTATCTGCCCCACTGCCCCTATTACAACCTCCTAACTCATCTTGCCCCAAACAAGGCACTTTCAACCTACCTCTGGTATATACAGGCTCAGAAAAAAAACCCTGAAACTAAATAGAATATTACCGAATAAAATTAATAGAACTCAAAAGGGCTACAGTCACTTATTTGACTTCCTCAATGCAAAATACTCTGAGGCAAGAGCTCTGGATGAGTGAAAATGTATTTATTGAGCAATCAAATGAAAGTGCTCTGGGCCCAGAGTATGCTCTTGTATATAACTTATTTTATAAATACAAACCCAGTCTTACTCAAATGTTTGAAAAGAAAGATTTGCCTCTCAATGGAGAATCTGCATTTCAACATAAAGGTGTCTCAGTTATTCACCAGAGAGGCAGGATCCGATTAATGCTGTATACTTAGCATTTAGAAAGCCTGAGGATTCCAGAAGGCTCATTTCGGGCCTGAAGGCAGCACAAGTGTGCCCACGCTGCAAAGTGAAATATGTGAGCATCACTTTCAGCACCCAGGGGTGGCAGCACAGGTGCGCCCACGCTGCAAAGTGAAATATGTGAGCACCACTTTCAGCACCCAGGGGTGGCAGTCTGAAGGAAGTCTTGCGGGACAGCAGCAGCAGGGCTATCTTTTGCAAAGCAGGCAGGGGAGAGAGAAGCAAGTTCTAAGTGTGTAAGTGTGTTATACCAGTGAAGACCTGTTTGTTACTTGGTGAGCACTAGCTAGATGCTTAGGCTGTAAATGAGCACATCAGGCAAGACCTCGTGGAGGAAACACTCTTTTGATGGAGACAGGTATTAAGTAAAATACACCAAGAACCCAGGTCATTGCAGATTATGACCTGGGTTATGAGAGCATCGTAGAGGAGGCTCTGCTTCACACAGAGTGGTCAGCACCGGTCATAGCAAGGACACATTTGAGCTGGTGTCTGAAAGATGAGAATAAGCTAGCCATAAGCAAAGGAGGTAGCAAGTCTAAGATTCCTGTGGCCAGAAAAACTCAGAGAGATTGAAGAACCAAACTAAGGCTAGCATGATGGGCTGAGAAGGTGATAGAGGACTAGGCAGAAGGCCAGAGGCAGATGACGCAGGACCTTGTAAGCTTTGGTGAGGAGTGGGTATCTTGTTCTCAAAGTAATGGGACAGTGTGGAAGGAGTTTAAGCAAAGGAGCAAAAGGATCAGATTTAACACGTAAAGAACAATGAGATTCTGTCATTCAACACAAAATGGACAAATCTAGAAAACATAATGCTAAGTGAAATAAGTCAGATCGTGAAAGACAAATGCAGTTCTGTCTCTGCTTAACTATATACCAAATGCCTGTACTCCTGGCAGAAATGAAAGGATTTGAAGGCAGAGAAGTAGATATGGCAGCTATAGAGACTATTTGGGTGAGTGGAAGTGGGGGAGAGGGACTCAAGAAAAAAATGTTGAACAGACATAAGAATGCATGTACACAAGTCAAATAGGTTATGAAACAGTGTGCCACAACTGGTGGGTGTTGCCAATCATGTACACCCGCACTTGCACGTGCACGCGCACACACACACACATACACAGAGTCACACACTTAAAAAAAAAAAACCTAGCATACAAAATATTTAAGGTGCACAAAGTAATGCTCTTTGTTAAAGATGAGAGTACGGTAATCTCTTTGATTTGGTTACTACCTATTGTTTGCATGCTTTGAAAAGCCATTTTGTACCTCGCAAAGATGTACGACAATTAAGTATAAATTAGAAATTATAAAATAAAAAGAAGTTCATCCTGGTGGAAGAATGGATGAAAGGAGGTGCATTTGGAGCTATTGAGTCATCCAGGAAGGAATGGCTTAAATGAGGCTAGCAGTATTGGAGAAAGATACAGATAGGTAGATTTAAGATACATTTAGGAAGAAGAAACACTAAACTTTGGGCTGGCCCCACGGCTTAGTAGGTAAGAGAGTTGAATCTCATGTGGCCAACTGTGGTTCAAATTCCAGCCCTTGTAGCTTGTGCATATGAAAAACACACTGGGTATATATGCCCCAAATTCCAAACCTGACAGGATGGAGAAATGGAGGAGAAGGGATTTGGTGACATGACCATGGCTCATTGGGTGGGGAATGGTGCTTTTTACCCATCCCTCTCTTCATCTCACAAGCACATAAACATTCTGATAATGAAAAAAAAAAAAAAAGACACTGAACTCAAAGTAAAAGTGGATTTATTCATTCAAAAAACATTGAAGATC